>NC_134353.1:865818365-865865865 GCF_048569485.1 Anomaloglossus baeobatrachus | reverse complement strand
ACATAAGCCATATATAAAATGTCTGCTTGTGAGTATCAGGTAGGTGGCTTACTAGTATCGTGTTGTAATGATCCAATGGCTCACAAATATACACAAACATACATTCATGTGTTGAATAAAAAGACACACTGGCCACTTTCACATAGCCATAATGCGGCACTAGAAAATTGGTCTGTTATGCTATGGGTGCTCCTAGTCTTAAGTTCTGATATTGTGCCTCGGTTGGATATTATTTCTCTTCTTTAGGCCTCCTTCACACGTCCATGATTCCAGTACGTATGACATCCGATTTCATACGTACCAGGGCCTTAAAATCAATGTATCTGCGCCCACATCCCTGTTTTCTCACGGACACGTGTCAATGTGCACAAGGGGACATGTCAGTTTTTCTTTGGTAGCATTCATGTCACACAGACGACGCACTGATGGGATCTGTGTGACATCAGTGTGTACCGAAGAAAACACATGTCTTTGAAATTAAAATGATTTTCTATTCTCCCCTGTCTCCAGCCTTACAGTCATCGGCGCTGCTGTCACTTGCTTCCGGGCCCTCTCATTATGCTCATGCATATTCACTGTGCTGCAGACCCAGAAGCAGTAGCAATGCCGGAGACAGCAGCACCAGGGACAGGTGAGTATAGAAGTTCCTACTGTCTGTGTGCTATCACAGCACACAGAGAGCACACTGACAGGACACACATACACACCCACACCACGGACCATGAAAAACGTGCATTTTTATCATTGACGTGTGAAGGGGGCCTTAAGGAGCGTTTGTGAGCAGAGACGTCCAATGCACCTTTTGTGTGGACAATCTGTTCAGTGCACTTTCCTACCTACTTGTTTTTAAACTTTTTCCACCCATTTCTCACTCTATAAAGCCAATAGCTATAAATCAAAATTGAGGGGGTTGGTGGGAAGGTGCACTTAAATATTTGGCCACACCAACGGTGTACTTGGTTTGAACAGTCTTTTTATGATGCGGACACTCTTGTTACATTTTTAACCCATATATCTGCCATGGGCAGTGCTGCTGCTGTTGTGTTTTTTTTTTTTTTTTTTTTTTTTTTGTGGGGTGTTGTGTATTTTTTATACATGAATTGTCTCAATTTTGTGCTTTTTATAGTTCATTATTGTTCTCAAACATTCAATATAAATTTGTTGGGCTGCGTCTTATTCAGGAATAAAGTCTTAATCAATCGCATCAACCTTTTGACTAATTGTCTTGACAAACTAATCATCTCAATTTTTCTTTGCGGCTCAGAGCACAGCATGGTTTGCCACATCCATCTATAATTATTGCTTAGATTTCTTTTAAAGTTTTTTTTTTGTTTTTTTTATTTGTTTTTAAATTATTTTTCAATGAAAATAAGAAAAATGATCATAAATACTGTTGATCTTTCTATAGAACATGTGTACAGATATACAAAGTTTTCCGGTTTTGAACTAATGTATATCACTTTATTGTACTGTAGTAATTAATGTCTTTTCTTTTAGCTCTACCAGTGAGGCCTGACTTCATATTTAACTAAAACATGCATATATTGGC
Source organism: Anomaloglossus baeobatrachus (assembly GCF_048569485.1). Lineage (NCBI taxonomy): Eukaryota > Metazoa > Chordata > Amphibia > Anura > Aromobatidae > Anomaloglossus > Anomaloglossus baeobatrachus. The sequence continues at coordinate 865,864,316 of NC_134353.1, read as the reverse complement.
TGAGAATTTTTTGGTATTAAATTGAAAGAAGAAAATTACTCTTTCATAGTTTTAATGGTGAATGAAAGAAGGCCATTAAGTTCAACATGTTCCCCAACTTGTTATGGAACAAGGTGCTACCCTCATGGAGCATATCTTAATGAGGTTGTCTGTTACCCTAACTCTGTTACAGGTTTCGCCATAAATGCTTAAATGGACTCAGTCAGCAGATTTAAAACAGAGACTTCAGCCCTGTGTCTGTTATGTCTTTTTTTTTTTTTTTTAACCTGCAATTTTAGCTTAAGCCTTTTATCTTTATCATTAGTGGGTCTCAGCAGCGCATGAGTTATAGCCGACGCCCCCTCTGTGATTAGCAGCTTCTGTCTATGGAAATGTACACTAAAAGCCTGGTGTGGGCAGAGATTGGTCTCCCAGCACTGCTACATGCAAAATCTCAAATCTTTAACTGTCTCCGAACGGCTGCAGCCACTAATGTAAGTAATACATGATTGAACTCAGGTCCTCTTTGCCTACATCATGCTGCTCTGAAGTGAGGTAGCACAAACCTGCTGACAGATTCCTGTTAAGGATATTGCCCCTATATAATCCTATATACATTTTCTGCCAAGACTCATGTTGTTTTATGCCTTTTTACTTCTCTTCCTGTGCCCCGGCACCAGCCCTGTTGTCATTGTGATTGCTTCCACCTCAGAATCTCTGCTCCCTTCTTACAATTCCCATCAGTCCTTGCGTTATGCTGCAAGCCAGCAGTGAGCGCAGACCTGTAACCCCGTTCAGTCCTATCCCAGAGTCACACACATGCCCAGCACCATCTCCTGGTTATATACACATAACTCCGGTTACAGAAGGATTTGAGAAAGCAAGGTATTTAGTTAAGTGCTTATCTATGGCAGTTAGCTCATATAAAAGGGACTTGTAAAGTAATTGCCCACATCTTTAATTATGGGGGAAATGCCTTCCTAACTCCAAATACGACAGCAATCACATTAGTTTCCTCAGTCGACCTCCCATCGTGGTGTCTAATACCCATAATCTTATATTTTTTTATCAAGAAAAGTATACAGTCCTTCTTGAATTTATTTAATCAGTCGGCCGTTGCAACATGTTATGGCAGAGAGTTATATAATCTGTGCTTTCACAGTAAAGAGTCTTCCCAGTCTGTGATAATTACATTTTCTTTCTTCTAGACTCCAAGCCTACGTGGAAAAAAATAAAATAGTAATAATAAAATAATTAAAAAGATTTTTGTGCTGTCCTTTCATATACAGTACAGACCAAAAGTTTGGACCCACCTTCTCATTGAATGAGTTTTCTATATTTTCAGGACTCAGACAATTGTAGATGAACATTGAAGGCATCAAAACTATAAGTATTTAATTCCACATGTTTTAATTCAAAGTGTGAAACAACTGAAAATATGTCTTATATTCTAGGTTCTTCAAAGTAGCCACCTTTTGCTTTCATTACTACTTTGCACACTCTTGGCATTCTCTTGATGAGCTTCAAGAGGTAGTCACCGGAATCGGTTTTCCAACAGTCTTGAAGGAGTTCCCAGAGATGCTTAGCACTTGTTGGCCCTTTTGCCTTCACTCTGCGGTCCAGCTCACCCCAAACCATCTCGATTGGGTTCAGGTCTGGTGACTGTGGAGGCCAGGTCATCTGGCGTAGCACCCCATCACTCTCCTTCTTAGTCAAATAGCCCTTACACAGCCTGGAGGTGTGTTTGGGGTCATTGTCCTGTTGAAAAATAAATGATGGTCCAACTAAACTCAAACCGGATGGAATAGCATGCCGCTGCAAGATGCTGTGGTAGCCATGCTGGTTCAGTATGCCTTCAATTTTGAATAAATCCCCAACAGTGTCACCAGCAAAGCACCCCCACACCATCACACCTCCCCCTCCATGCTTCACGGTGGGAACCAGGTATGTAGAGTCCATCCGTTCACCTTTTCTGCAAAGACACGGTGGTTGTATCCAAAGATCTCAAATTTGGACTCATCAGACCAAAGCACAGATTTCCACTGGTCTAATGTCCATTCCTCGTGTTTTTTATCCCCAACAAGTCTCTTCTGCTTGTTGCCTGTCCTTAGCAGTGGTTTCCCAGCAGCTATTTTACCATGAAGGCTTGCTGCACAAAGTCTCCTCTTAACAGTTGTTCTAGAGATGAGAAGGTGTGTCCAAACTTTTTGGTCTGTACTGTATATATACATTGTAATTGTATAACCCCTAAGCCTAAAGGTTTGAGAAACTGTCTTGCAGTTCACTGATTTCCTTAATTAGCTTTGGTTGCTCTTTTCTGCACTCGCTCTAGTTCAGCTATGTGCTTCTTATACAATACACTGGAGACCAAAATTGTACACCGTATTCGAAGTGTGGCCACACTAGTGACTTGTATAGAGGCAACACTATTTGGCATGACATCTACGCCTCTCTTAATGAATCCCATGTTATTTTCCTTGGCAGCTGCCTGGAACTGATCACTTAAGTTGTTTGCTGTCCATTCATACACCCAAATCTTTTGCAGTTATTTTTTTTTTTAGTACATAACTGTAATATTTTGTTTTACTTTGCCGAAATGGCTTGACTTTATATGTATTAATGTAAAAACTTAAGTTGCCATTTCACAGCCCATACCTCCAAATGTTTGTAATAGTGAATTATCCTTCTATTTTGTATTACTTTGCAGAGCTTGGTATCTTACGCCAATATTGAATTTATATTCTGCATGTCCTTTATAAAGTCATTAATATGTTAAAAAGAGGGCCCTATACTGACCCACTTCATGTAGCATTCTCTTGGTCACAGTTAACAATCATCCTCTGTGTGCCCACACAATGTTCCAAAAAAATGGCACCAGGAAAAACTACAGCTTCTTTAAATAAGCCCTCAAACAACTGTCTACAGAAAAATATAAAAATTATGGGTCTCTGTATATCGTAAATTAACCCCTCCTACTCTAAACCCAAGTACATGGAGTGTGTCAGTACACTTGAATGAAGCAGGCTCTCTTTAATGATGAGCGGACTCGCAGATAACCGGGACCGAATGATCCCGGGGATCTAGTTTCTAAATTCCGGTTCCGGGCCAGATTCTGGTCCCCATATAAGTCTATGGGGACAAGAATCTGATGATTAAAAATAGTGGTAGAAGGGATAGGGCAATGAGAGCAGGCAAGATGTACTTTCCGAAGCTCTGGCGTGGCTGTATGCTGCTCCCAGGCCTCGCATTCACGTCCTGGGCTGTTAATTACTGCTCATCCGTATGCACCGCTTTCCCCACCCACCGATGCCCGTGATTGGTTGCAGTCAGACACGCCCCCACCCTGAGTGGCAGCATATCAGCTGACTGCAACCAATCACAGGCACCCGGATTGGCCGGTGGTTGGGGAAAGCGGTGCAACTGTCTGCGGGTCAGTATTGTGGTATAAAAATAAATAAAACAATTGACGTAGGATTCCTCATATCATGTTACCCAGTACATGTAAAGCCTACAGCTACAGGCTGTACCCCTCAGCCATACGCTTATGTTGGCTGTGTATGAAGTATCAAAATAAGAAGAACCGCATGCAGCTTTTTTTTTTTTTTTTTTTTTTAAATTTAAATTAAAAAATGCACGGTCGGTCCCCCCCCCCAATTTTGATACACAGCCATGATAAAGCCAGCTGAGGGCTGGTATTCTCAGCCTAGGGAGTGTCCCATGGTTATCGGTACCACCCCACCAGGCTAAGAATAGCAGCCTACAGCCTACCCGGAATTGTCGCTTCCATTAGATGTGACAATACCGGTGCTTTACCCGGCTCTTCCTGATTGCCCTGGTGTGATGGTAATCGGGGTAATATAAGAGGTTAATAACAGCCCTCAGCTACCACTAAGCTCTAGATTTTTAATGGGAGGCATCTGAGACCCCCAATCACTAATCTGTAAGTGAAAGTAACACAAAAATCAAAAAAGTCCTTTATTTGGAGTAAAAGACCAAAAAAACCCCCCTCTTTCATTACTTTAGCTACATCTGAACCTCACAGCGTGCGATCATAGAACATGACTGCCCGTTGTGAGGTACAGAGAATGAATGAGCCATAGCGATCAGTGGTGATGTCACTCGGTGTTTGCCGGGGGCCGGCACTGTCAGTGTTAAAAGCCTGTCAGGGAGCGGGGCACGCCCCGCACTTTAAGCCAAATTGCTCCAGGTCCATACCTTAGGAACCCGGGTATGACCTCCAGTGAACTGAGTGACCTTACTGCTGGAAGCCGGGTCCCACTTGTCAGTGTTTCCCGGAGCCTGGAGAGACCGGACATGGTTTCGGTCTCTCCAGGCTCAGATGTAGCAGAGCCAGGACTGTCGTGGGACGTCGTGTAGATTACGGCTGAACTTAAGGGTCTTTTTGGGGTTAATAAAGAGTGGAAAGAGGGTGCTGTATTTTATTTCAAAGAAAGGACTTTCTCGGTGTTCGTGTTTATTTGTTTTTACTTTATAGTATTCGTGATGAGGGGTCACTTAGATCCCTATCCATCACTAATTCTGGGCTTGATGACAGTTGTGCATTGTCATTAACCCTTACTACCCTGATTGCCACCGCACCAGGACAATCGGGAAGAGCTAGGTAAAGTGTTGGGATTGTCGCATCTAATGGATGGGATAATTCTGAGGCGGCTGTAGGCTCCTATTCTTAGACTGGGGGGGGTCCCAATAACCATGGTACTCACCAGATGGAGAATACCAGCCCCCAGGGCTTGATCATGGCTGGGTATCAAAATTGAGGGGGACCACACACCATTTTTTGTTTTTAATTATTTATTTAAATAATTTAAAAGAAAAGGCACATGCGGTTCCTCTTATTTTGATAAATATCTAGGATTGGTCGCAGCCCCCAGCTGTGTGCCTATCAGACGCCAGGATAGCCAGTGGGCAGGGAAAGCAGTGCATATGGATGAGCAATGATTAGTGGTCCAGGAAGGGAAGGAGAGGCCGCGGGGGCAGTTACAGCCGCACCAGAGCCTCAGTAAAAATTAAGGGCTCATTTCATTCTTATTTTCTTTTATTTTTCCTTTTTTATTTATTTTTTCTATTTTCCTGAGTGCTAGATCCGGATCAATATCTGAAATCCCGGGCCGGGGTCCGGCACCCGGGCACCTTTGAAACTGCGCAGATTCGGACTTTTACAGTCCTGGTCTGCCCATCACTAGCCCTGTGCATACACACGGCCCCAGTGCAGCTTGATTTCCAGAATTCTATGCTATATTTGTCATGACTGGCACGTCATATCTCTACAAATAAATACAATTGTTTTTACATTACAACATGCTACTACACAACCGTACTACTAGGTAAAAGTGCGAAAGGTTCCCTTTAATATGTCTCTTTAAGACAAATGAAGCATTGATGGCTATAGAGCTCTAAATCTCCTTCACAGACATGAGCATTATTTAATATTTTAAGCTACAAGCAGGCACCATTAGGAAGCTTGTGACATCTGGCTTTATTTTTTAATTCGTAGTATTAACCACGTCATGGCTCTGGACATAATGGTACGTTCATTGTCTGGTCCCAACATTTGATTAAAGCTAAGAATCTGAGCATCTTTCCCAGCAGATTACTGTTAGGGCTTGTACATACGACTTTTTAGCTTGGTCCACTCTCTTAAACCCACTTGAAAAAGCAACCAAAAGAGGCTCAAAACAATGAGCATATGAAAACAAAGGGGTTTTTACATAGCAATGCATATGTTTTGTTTTTTTGTTTTTTTTCATTTCTTTTTTAACCACTTCAAGGATCAAAAGACTCAAAGTGGTTAAAAGAAGTGACCACTCTATTCTTCAGGTATCTTTTTCTTGGTGGACTCCACAAAGCAAAAGAAGAATATGGAAACCCAAAAAAGACAGATGGTAATCTGGAGATATTTCACCCCATGTTTCCAGAAGACCCCCCCCCACAAGTTGGATTGGCTTGATGGGCACTTTTTGCGTACCAGACGATCAAGCTGCTCCCACAACAGCTCAATAGGGTTGAGATCTGGTGACCGGGCTGGCCACTCCATTACAGATAGAATACCAGCTGCCTGCTTCTTCCCTAACTAGTTCATGCATAATTTGGAGGTGTGCTTTGGGTCTTTGTCCTGTTTGTAGGATGACATTGGCTCCAATCAAGCGCTGTCCACAGGGTATGGCATGGCATTGCAAAATGGAGGGATAGCCTTCCTTATTCAAAATCCCTTTTACATTGTACAAATATCCCACTTTACCAGCACCAAAGCACAAAGCAACCCCAAACCATCGCATTACCTCCACCATGCTTGACAGATGGCGTCACGTACTCTTCCAGCATCTTTTCAGGAGTTCTGTGTCTTCTGTGGGATCCAAACACCTTAAACTTCGATTCTTCTGTCCATAACACTTTTTTTTTCCCCATCTTCCTCTGTCCAATGTCTGTGTTCCTTTGTCCATATTAATCTTTTCCTTTTATTAGCCAGTCTCCGATATGGCTTTTTGTTTGCCACTCTGCCCTGAAGGCCATCATCCCGGAGTCGCCTCTTCACTGTAGATGTTGACGCTGAGGTTTTGCGAGTACTATTAAATGAAGCTGCCAGTTGAGGACCTGTGAGGCATCGATTTCTCAAACTAGAGACTCTAATGTACTTGTACTTGTTTTTTTGCTCAGTTGTGCTGCGATGCCTCCCACTTCTCTTTCTACTCTGGTTTGAGCCTGTTTGTGCTCTCCTCTGAAGGGAGAGTAGTACATATCGTTGTAGGAAATCTTCAGTTTCTTAACAATTTCTCACATGGAATATCCTTCATTTCGAAGTACAAGAATAGACTCTCGAGTTTCACATGAAAGTTCTCTTTTTCTGGTCATTTTGAGAGTTTAATGGAAACAGCAAATGTAATGCTCCAGATTCTCAACCTGCTCAAAGGAAGGTCAGTTTTGTAGCTTCTGTAATCAGCAAAACTATTTTCAGCTGTGCTAACATACTTGCACAATGGTTTTCAAGGGATTTCTAAACATCCATTAGCCTTCTAACACAGTTGGCAAGCACAATGTACCATTAGAAGACTGGAGGGGTGGTTGTTGGAAATGGGCCTCTATACACCTATGTAGATATTGCATTAAAAACCAGACTTTTGCAGCTAGAATAGTCATTTACCACATTAACAATGTATAGAGTGTATTACTGTTTAATGTTAGCTTCATTGAAAAAGAAATGTGCTGAAAAGTGACCCTAAACTTTTGAACTGTAGTGTACATCTTCGCCATTGGGGGATAAAGCAAGAAATGTTTTTGTATTCATTCACTGACTGACCATAAGAGTCTGCTCGCCAGAAAAAACTATTGTCCACCGGAGCGCTGAACAGCTTCCCTGTTGGGGATGAGAACCACACAGAGAAGAAAAGATGTGTCCTGCTCCATGGAGGTAAAATCTTGAACTTCTATTGAATCATCATGAAATCTTTCTAAACATCCATAAAGTGTCGAGTTAAAGGGATCCTGTCAGCAGAAATTTCGACTAAAACCTAACAGATTCCCCCTCTGCAGCTCCTGGGCTGCATTCTAGCAAGGTCCCTGTTAGTATTGTGGCCCCTTTCTGACCCAAAAAAAGAGTTTATATCGAGGTACCTTTTTGGCTTCTGATTCTCTAAATGTGTCACGGGGGCGGGCTGCCTGATGGCCGTTATTCTGCCCCCTGTTCCTGTATGCCGCCCCCATCGCCGATTTCTATACTTCTGGACGCCGCTCACTGCTCCAGCCATCCCCGCGCATGCCCAGTGCTCATCTCTCGTGGATGAGCACTGTGCCCAGTGTCACCGGTGGTGACGTGCGCGCAGGGTTTAGATTATGGGCGGTGCTGTGATGTTAATTACCAAGCAACCGCCCATAATCGCGGGACCGCGCATTCCCCCTCGGCCTGCTTTCTGCGCAAGCGCGCTGCAGCTGAACTCACGTCACCTCCTTCCCATCTTGCCCTGAGGCAGGAAATAGATGGGAGGAGCGCGGAGCAGTGACTACACCGATCAGGAGGAGTTCAGCTGCAGCGCGCTTGCGCAGAAAGAAGCAGGCCGAGGGGGAATGCGCGGTCCCGCGATTATGGGCGGTTGCTTGGTAATTAACATCACAGCACCGCCCATAATCTAAACCCTGCGCGCACGTCACCACCGGTGACACTGGGCACAGTGCTCATCCACGAGAGATGAGCACTGGGCATGCGCGGGGATGGCTGGAGCAGTGGGCGGCGTCCAGAAGTATAGAAATCGGCGATGGGGGCGGCATACAGGAACAGGGGGCAGAATAACGGCCATCAGGCAGCCCGCCCCCGTGACACATTTAGAGAATCAGAAGCCAAAAAGGTACCTCGATATAAACTCTTTTTTTGGGTCAGAAAGGAGCCACAATACTAACAGGGACCTTGCTAGAATGCAGCCCAGGAGCTGCAGAGGGGGAATCTGTTAGGTTTAAGTCGAAATTTCTGCTGACAGGTTCCCTTTAAATAATAATAATAATTATTTCCAGGACCACATGACCGCACCACAGGAGTTGCTTCCTCCGCCCTCTACAGGGACAGGAACACAAGAGGTTAAAAACCCCTCCCCCTCCCAACCTCTCCAGTGTTTTTCCTGTCCCTGTACAGGACGGACGTAGGAACTTACCGGGATGTACGGGGTCCAGGTGGATCGAGGGGGTTGCTCCGCTCTCTCTCCCTCCGGCCTGTCAAGACTCCCCAGGCCGACACCTCGCTGTACGGGGTCCCTCAGCCACGCCGGTCGAGCTGCAGCTCCCGGCGCCTGCCGCTTCCCTCCGAGGGGAGGGCTCTCGGCCTCCTGCCTCCAGCCATGCGATGCTTCCGGGCACAGCGTGGAGAACGCCGGCGCATGCGCGGACGCCGCACTTCCGGTTTCCGGGTCAGTACGGCCCCGAAAAATTGGCGCGAAATTTGAACGGGACTTGGATGGCAGGACTGCGACCTGGACCCTTCACTCAGGTAATAAAAACCTGGAAGGGTAGGGGGGGTGGTACATTGGTTTTCATTCGGCTGCCAGCACTGCCTGTGATGGCTAAAAAGGAATCAGACACTAAAACCCCTAAGGATGTCCAGGTCTCTGTAAGTGTCAGCCCTTCAGGGTTTCATTGCCCTGTAGCCAGAAGACTTGTCTGAGCCTTGTTCTTTTTTGCAAGGTGGAGGTTCTTCTGTGGGTTCTAGCACCATCCCCAAAAAGAAATGTACCGCTAAAATTAAACGTTGTGCGGTGTGTGATGTTAAACTCCCTGACACCTGTGCTAAGAAGCTCTGTGAGACCTGTATTACAAAACTGATCTCTGAAGAGCAGACTACCCTCCTGTCGGACATGAGGTCCATAATACGGGAGGAGGTTCAGGCTGTCGTTGCAAGTCACGCCCCCCCTCCAGAGCCCCCGGCGCCTCCTGCACAAAAGCGTCCCCGCCTTCTGTTAGAGTCCTCAGAGGAAGATGAGATGTCCAGGAACTCCAACTCCCCAGGGGAAGATGAGGTCCTGGGTCCCCTGCCTGAAGAAGAGCGGCGTTACTTATTTTCCGCAGGCGACACGGATGAGTTACTCCGTGCCGTACGGAGGACTATGATGGTGGAGGATACGGAACAACCACGGACCATACAGGATGAAATGTTTGGGGGGCTCCGGTCTCGGCGCCACAGGATCTTTCCAGTAAATCACCATGTGCGTGCAATGATGCTGGCCGAGTGGGAGGAGGCGGAGAAAAGATTACTTGTTCCCAGGGACATTAAAGCCAGGCTGCCGTTTGAACCCGACCACATCAAGGAATGGGAGGATGTTCCCAAAATTGATGTTCCCGTGGCAAAAGTCGCACGGAAGACGTCCATTCCGTTTGAGGACTCCTCGGGTCTCCGGGACCCCATGGATAGGAAGGCTGATGGCCTTCTTAAAAAGGCCTGGGAGGCTTCTGCAGCCACCATTAAGGCCAACATTGCCACTACTTCCGTGGCTCGGTCTATGTCCCGTTGGTTATCGGACCTGGAAACTCAGGTTCGGGATAACGTCCCTAGAGACGCCATCTTGGAATCCCTTCCTATGCTAAAGCTGGCAACAGGATTCATGGCAATGCTTCCGCTGAGTCTGTGCGGTTTTCTGCCAGGAATGAGGCCCTTACTAATTCTGCCCGCAGGGCCATATGGTTGAAAACCTGGTCTGGTGACGTAGCGTCCAAAAATAAGCTGTGCTCCCTTCCCTTTTCAGGTGCCCGGGTGTTCGGTCCTGCTCTAGATGAACTCCTAGAAAAGGCTTCCGATAAAAAGGGTGGTTTCCCGGAGGTTAGACCCCCACGTTCCCTTCCCTCCCGGAGGTTTCGGTCCGCTAGGCAGGACTATAAGGGTAGGGGTAAGACTGGCAGGTGGGGTTTCCAGAAGGGCAGCCCAGATAAGCAACCCCACTTCGAACCCCGCAGGAAACAGGATAGATCCTGACGCCATTATCGGGGGGAGGCTCAGCCAGTTTTTGGGCACCTGGCAACAGATAACCTCCAATCCATGGGTCCTTCAAGTGGTGGGGGAAGGTCTACGGATAGAATTTTCAGGGACTCCACCCCCCCCCCCCCCCAACCAGATTCCTCCTGACGAAACCGCAGTCGCAGTCACTTGCCAACTGCCTATGGTCGGATGTGGATACCTTACTACACATCGGAGCAGTCCTCCTGGTTCCGATCTCAGAACAGTTCCAGGGCCACTATTCTTCCCTATTCTCCCAAACAGAGCTGGTTCTCTTTGCTCAGAAACCTGTCAGTTGCAGATCCGGTTCTCCTTCCCCTGATGGACGATCTCCTCAGCCAGGGTCCGGTGCATCACCCGGGCCTGGCTCACCTTCAGCTGTCGGCCTGGATCTTGAAGGGCGGTTCCTGAGACGGAAAGGTTTGTCGCTTGATGTCATCTCTACACTCCAGGCGAGTCGTAAGCAGATTACCCGGACCATCTACGGGAAAATCTGGAAGAAATTCTGTTCCTTTCTGGGTGAAGAACCTGCTGACAGTTCTCGGCCTGATGTTTCGAAAATCTTGGATTTCCTGCAACTGGGATTCCGCAAGGGTCTTACGCCTAGCACTTTGAAGGTCCAAATATCAGCGCTCAGCGTCGTCTTTGACATGCGACTGGCGTCCAATCCCTGGATTGCCAGATTCGTGAAGGGGATTCAGCGACTTCGCCCTACAATTCGGCCCACAGTGCCTCCCTGGGATCTGACCTTGATGCTCAATGGGCTTTGTGATTCCACCTTTGAGCCCTTATCTACCATTTCGATGGAACATTTGTCCTTCAAGACGGTGTTTTTAGTGGCCATCACCACGGCTAAGCGGATTGGTGAATTACAGGCTTTGTCTATCAGGGAGCCATATCTTCAGGTCCTGGATGACAGGATTGTGCTGAAACTTGATCCGACGTTTCGCCCCAAAGTGGTCTCCTCTGCTACCCTAGAACAAGTTGTTGTTTTGCCATCCTTTTGCCACAACTACACGAACCAAAAGGAACAGCAGCTGCATTCCTTGGATGTGAGGTGGACAGTACTGAACTATTTGGAGGCCACCCGGAACTGGAGATTGGACTCCACCTTATTCCTTCAGTTTAGGGGAAAATATCGAGGCAAATCGGCATCTAAGGCCGTCCTGTCTCGATGGGTTTGGGCCACAATATCCTCAACCTATCAATTGGCGGGTAAGACCCCGCCAGATCACCTTAGAGCCCACTCCACTAGATCAATATCTACCACATGTGCAGAAAGGTCGGAAGCTTCTTTAGACCAGATTTGCAAAACTGCCACTTGGTCAGGTCCCAACACTTTTTGTAGACACTACAAGTTGTATATTCTGTCCTCCCACCAGACCTCATTCGGTAGGAAGGTGCTTCAGGCAGTAGTACCCCCCTAAGGATGAATTAATTTGGTATTCTCCTGTGCTGCTGTCATGTGGTCCTGGAAAATAGGAATTACTACCTACCGGTAATGATGTTTCCAGGATCCATCATGACAGCACCCTTATTTCCCTCCCTTTTGTTTCTACTGCGTGTCATTTACATTGTATGTAGCTTAAGCATAAATAAACTTGGTGTTATACCCATCCTGGTGTGGTACTTGAAAAGCCACTGGAGAGGTTGGGAGGGGGAGGGGTTTTTAACCTCTTGTGTTCCTGTCCCTGTAGAGGGCGGAGGAAGCAACTCCTGTGGTGCTGTCATGATGGATCCTGGAAACATCATTACCGGTAGGTAGTAATTCCTATTTTTAGTCATTTATATAGCGCTATTAATTCCACAGAGCTTTACATACATTGACATCACTGTCCCCATTGGGGCTCACAATCTAGAGTCCCTATTTGTATGTCTTTGGAGTGTGGTAGGAAACCGGAGAACCTGGAGGAAACCCACGCAAACACAGGGAGAACATACAAGCTCCTTGCAGATGTTGTCCTTGGTGGGACTTGAACCCAGGACCCCAGCGCTGCAAGTCTGCAGTGCTAACCACTGAGCCACCGTGCCGCCCATTTAGTGGTACTATATGCATCAGGAACGCGTTAGTGTTTATAATTACTTTTATGGCTGTTTACTACGATTTTGATTCAATAGAAGTTCAAGATTTTACCTCTGTAGAGCAGGACACAGTTTGTGGAGTCCTTGTCATCTAAATTTCAATATTGTAGGGTTAAGATAGAGCAAAAGCCTAATGTTCAGTCATTACTAGTCATGGGCGAGCTCTAGAATTCTCATTCCTCCATTCAAGCTCGGAAGATGCTCGACAAGAATAATGAGCATTATGGAAAGTCAGATTGGCCTGTTCAGCCAGCCATAAACCGAGCATTTCCGGCAGGAAGGAGGTTTTTTTTGGAGGGGGGAGTAGGATGTGGGTCACTCTAACTCTGAGAATGTTGTTTTAGACTATAATTGATTGGTTCTCCCTGTGGTGCCTGCACCTATCATGCAGTGAAGCAAGCCTGTGTTTTGTGGTCGTTGTTGCACGAACAAAATATCCGAACACCAGCAATACTTGGCCAAGCTCCAAGAGTAGCCAAGCACCTTATTGCTCAATCGAGTAACGAGCAGTGCCGTGCATGCTTCCTCATCAATAGTTATTCTACCCCTCTAGTTTTTGTGGGTACATTTTTGTGGGTACAAAATATGAAAATTTTTATCGATACAAGACAACCACAAGAAAGTAAAGTGCTATTGCAGCATAAATCAGTGCATAATAGACAAAAAACAGACTTATTACAATTTGCGACATCTGTATAATCATTGTATCAAACAATACTGCATAAATATATAAAATACATAAAACACAGACAGGGTGAGTACGGTGGGTATTGCACGTTGCCAGTACTGGAAATACACTGCCTCCTATCAAGTGTCCATTATAACAGTATCCATATAGGATTAGAAGCAACAATGGCTCAACTAATGTATAAGCTTAGGACATGAAAGAAAAAGATTAATACCTACTAAAGTGCCAGTACAGGAAAAGGTGCAAGATAGAGGAAATAACGCGTGGAGGACCCGACATACGTTTCATGTGGATTGCAGGCACTTATGTGTCGCCCAGGGCTATGGGGTACTCTGTCCCGGGCGGTTTACTGCTGGGAGATGTCACTTGGTGGCTGTTGCCCGGTTCTGTGTCCCTGAGGACGCTTTTAAAAGGGGGTATATTAACAGGGGAGATTAAATGAAAGTTTATAGCATGACGACACTTGCGGGTTGCGGCTATATAGATGGAGCTGCCGCTGCACAGTTCTCACTACTAGGGCTAGTGTTGGTGGCAGCCTGGATGTTGGGCCCCTCCGCAAGCAGGGCCAGGCCCCAGAGGATAGGTGATGTGGATGGGTGCAGAAAGAAGGTAGGCCACACAAGGGGTTGCAGTGTAATTGGTCCTTTACTCACAGCGAGATGGAAACTGGTCACCCAAGGAAGGCTGGTCTTGACCCGCTGGTCCCCTTAGTCCCAGTGCCGGTTTAGTGACCTGGTGGCTTCTTTCCCCTGCACCTGTCTGTTTGGTGGGTCCCCGTAGCTTGGAGCATCTGGGGGTCCCCTCCTGGTAGTCTCCTCAACGGTATTCTGTATGACGGTAGTGTGAACCCTGTAGGGTCAGAGTCTCTGGTCCTGTTCCCCGGTTGTCCCGTTTCTACGGTGTCCCGAACTTCAAGGTCAGGGAGGTTCTTGATGGTCTCCTCACTGTGCAGATTTTATCAGGTCTGCCTGGAGCGTTTGCCCTGACCTAGGATTCTGTACCCCGTTGGTGCTATGGTTCCAGGAGTACTCCACCGGTAACCAAACTGCTGGGCCCTCAGGTCACCGTCACACGCCTGTCAGTTATTCCACTCGCTCTCTCCCCATCACCGACTAACTGACTCACTGTCCACTGTCTGCCCCTCCCACCTGGTCGTCTTGTGGACTGGATCAGCTCCACCCCTAGGTGCCATCCATTAGGTCCAACCCTAGTTTGGCACTAGTCTTTGGGGAAATTTGGGGAAAAACAGGGATTAACTGGAATGTTTTTGTTGTTACCGGCACTGGTCTTCTGGGTCCCTGGGGGTAGGCCCTGCATCCTGGCGGGGATGCAGGGCCTACCTACCTTGTAGCTCCCTGATGGCTTCAGGGACGCTACACTTACTCATGGGAAGATGTGTTTCTGTTACCTGGCAGAACCTTTATGTGGGCATGGTAATGGTCACATGAACACCACCATGACCAATGCACTTGGGCTTGTGCAGCGCATGCGCAGCCACGTCACTCATTGCACACGCCCCCACCAACGTCAGAGTCCACGTGTGTACCCGGAGGCTCAACCGTAACCACAACACTAGACCCAAGAAATGCCGCGGGGGAGCAGAGAGGACGACCGGGTCGGGCATGTGCACACCCAGTGCAATGAGTACATTGTAAAGCATTGAAAAAAACAATAATTAAATAGCGGAAAGTACAAATATCATATAAGAACAGCTAAACCACCAAAGATTATAGCATTAAAATATACAAGGAAAACCACCCTACCATCTTAAATAATATTCAATATAACTACAATTCTCAGAGATGGGGGTATCATGGTGGCTGTTCAGCGGAGCGAGATGTCAAAAGGCTTTAGATGATCACATGGACCAGATGGTCTCAAGAAAGATAAAGAACTGCCAGGACACAATAAACACAATCAACAAAATGTAAAAACAATAGAAAATACACACAAAAATTAAAACACAGATTCTTCTCCCATAATGAAGGGTGATGCACAAACGAAATATCCGAGCTCCCGCGATATTCATCCAAGCTCCGAAAGTACCCAAGCACCTTAATGCTCGATGGAGTAACGAGCAGTGCCGCACATGCGTCCTCATCAATAGTTGTTATTCTACCCCGCTAAATGCAGAGGTCAGTACGGAGTATAAAGACTGGCACACTCATGACCGCCTGAAAGTGGTATCTTGAACCAGATTGCTAGGTTTTCTCGCTGTGTGTTGGCCTTGGGTTTGGCCGTTGCTCCATTTGCCTCCGATTTGTCGTTAATTTTCATCTCCATGTGGTTGTTTTTACTGAAGAGACCATATGTGTGGCTATAGATGGCTTTGCCTGGAAAACACTTTAAATAATGGTTTAAGTAAATGGTTTTAGCTTTTATGCAGAAGGAAATATTTTTTTATAGCACAAAGCGGAGCCGGTTGGTAAAGTTTTTTTTTTTTTTTTTTTTTTTCTTTTTCCAATTATGTATAAATAAAGTTTTTGCAAGTATTTTATCTATTAGCTATGGTAGTGCAAAACACATTTCTCAGCAATATATACAGCTATTACTGTCACAAAGCACATATCGGACTTGAGTGGAAATCATAGGAAATTGTAGCTATTTTCTAAAGTAACCTCCGGAGATTTCTGGCTTTGCTCTTCCTTGTCAGAAGCGTTTTGTAGTGTATGAGCATTTTAGGAAAAATGGGATTCTTTGTGCGATTACATTTTGCTTTTCTGTTACTCGGTAAGCCTGTTTAAAACGCATCTTAGGGGGTCAGAGACGATTTGTGTACTATTGAGAGTAATATCCATTATGATGATGTACATGACAGATCATGTTGGTGGTTTCATATTGCATACAGCACGCTGGGCATTAGAGCAATCATTTGCTTTCAAAACTGCAAAAAAAAGTGATAATATATATATTTTAAAATGTATAATAAAATAAGTTTCAGGCTGCAATCTTCATTCCTTTATTCATTTTCAGACCTCAGAATAAGCAGTTTGCAGCCTAATCCCCAGTTTCAGCATTTGTCCCAGTAATACACCCTGGATGTGTGGTCTGTGAGTATTGGAAGTGCTGCTGCTTAACCCTCCTCGAGACTGTAGATACTTTTCCCTCTCCACTGCAGATCTGTGTATTATCTTTCCCATCCTGCTGCTATCCCTAATGAGAGGGAGACATCAGAAATGAGCAGGAGCTCTGACTGATTTTGTATCATTTTTGCAAATCACTATGCTAGATGAGACTTGTAGACCCCTGCATTAACAAAATGTTAAGAAAAAAATTAAAACGTCTTCACATATGAAGTACTGAGCCTATATTTTTAACACGACCGTCGCCTGCCTCTGTTTAGCCGCCGCCTGCCTGCCTCTGTTTAGCCGCCGCCTGCCTGCCTCTGTTTAGCCGCCGCCTGCCTGCCTCTGTTTAGCCGCCGCCTGCCTGCCTCTGTTTAGCCGCCGCCTGCCTGCCTCTGTTTAGCCGCCGCCTGCCTGCCTCTGTTTAGCCGCCGCCTGCCTGCCTCTGTTTAGCCGCCGCCTGCCTGCCTCTGTTTAGCCGCCGCCTGCCTGCCTCTGTTTAGCCGCCGCCTGCCTGCCTTTAGCCGTCACCTGCCTCAGTTTAGCCACCATGAGTGGAGCAGAGTTCCACCTATGGCTATTAGCCTGTTTAAATACTGCTATCACTGACAGCATGATATACAGTTAGTGGCCAACCACCTGTTGGTTCTACCATGGTACAATTACGGGATGCTGATGGGTGGCCATATATGCCAACTCTCTGGTATTTATCCAGATGGTACTCCAATGAAAGCCACTTGTGGCTGTTGTTCCTAGGAGATAGTGATTTTGCCTATATACAGAAATTGTATTGCTGTATATAGCACAAGTGATCAGTTGATTGCAGGTTAAAAAAAAATAAAGAACACACACATGTAGTATTTCTACATCTGCGAAAGTCTGATATATAATATTAATTAACCTGATCGTTAAACACTGTAATGAGTAAATTCAAACCAAAACTCCAGAATTATAGTTTTAAGGACACTTACTTAAAAACAACAGAAAACAAAACAAAAGCAATATGAGGTGAACATCCGATCTACCGCAAAAATGGTATTACTAAGTGCTATACTGGCGCTAGGATGCTGAATGTAAGCATAGCTTTTGTTCTGAGATTGGATGTTTAATTTCTGTAATATGTGCAAGTAAAGTTTCAGCAATGCACTGTTATTTGATTGACAGGTGGGAATATGTGGGTTGAGTTTTGCTTTCTATTCCCACCCCTGTCGCTGTCATAGCCGCCAATTCCGGCGCATGCGCAGTATTATTTCTAAGTACTGCAGAAAACGCACATGAATGTGCCTGTAGCAAATTTGTCGATACATTTTACTGCCCATCTACAAAGATTTTTTTTTTTCTTTTCCTATCGTTGTTTAGTGATTTGTCCAGGTTTAGAAAAACACATCTGCCTTTTTCCAAAAAACACACCAATCCTGTCTGCAGGTCATGAATGGTATTGCCACTTGTTCAACTGCAATACCAGACATAACCTGTAGACAAGGGTGGAGCTGTATTTAGAGCAAGGCAGCCATGTTTTGTGGCATTTGGGAGAATTCTAGGTCTACGTAAAGCTATGTGCGCACGCTGCGTTTTTTTGCCGCATTTTTGTTTTTTTGGTGCAGTTTTGTTGTCAGCAAGTTCTGACTTTTGATTCCCCAGCAAAGTCTACGAGAAATCAGGTTTGCACTTTGCAGTTTTTGTCTGCAGTTTGTCAAAATTTTTTGACAAAAAAAGCATGTTCATTCTTTTTGTCAAGTTTTTGTTTTTCTCTGTCTGTCTGTGTGTCTCTCTCTCTCTCTGACTCTGTCTCTCTATGTCGGTCTCTCTGACTCGGTCTCTGTCTGTCTGCCTGTCTCTGTCTGCCTGTCTCTGTCTGCCTGTCTCTGTCTGCCTGTCTCTGTCTGCCTGTCTCTGTCTGCCTGTCTCTCTGTCTGCCTCTCTCTGTCTACCTCTCTCTGTCTACCTTTTTTTTCTCTCTCTGTCTTTTCTCTCTCTGTCTTTTCTCTCTCTGTCTTCTCTCTCTCTGTCTTCTCTCTCTCTGTCTTCTCTCTCTGTCTTCTCTCTCTCTGTCTTCTCTCTCTCTGTCTTCTCTCTTTGTCTTCTCTGTCTTCTCTCTTTGTCTTCTCTCTTTTCTCTCTCTCTCTCTGTCTTTTCTCTCTCTCTCTGTCTTTTCTCTCTCTCTCTGTCTTTTCTCTCTCTCTCTGTCTTTTCTCTCTCTCTCTGTCTTTTCTCTCTCTCTCTGTCTTTTCTCTCTCTCTCTGTCTTTTCTCTCTCTCTCTGTCTTTTCTCTCTCTCTCTCTGTCTTTTCTCTCTCTCTCTCTGTCTTTTCTCTTTTCTCTCTGTCTTTTCTCTCTCTCTCTGTCTTTTCTCTCTCTCTCTGTTCTCTCTCTCTGTCTTTTCTCTCTCTCTGTCTTTTCTCTCTCTGTTCTCTCTCTCTGTCTTTTCTCTCTCTGTTCTCTCTCTCTGTCTTTTCTCTCTCTCTGTCTTTTCTCTCTCTCTGTCTTTTCTCTCTCTCTCTCTGTCTTTTCTCTCTCTCTCTCTCTCTGTCTTTTCTCTCTCTGTCTTTTCTCTCTCTCTCTCTGTCTTTTCTCTCTCTCTCTCTCTGTCTTTTCTCTCTCTCTCTCTCTGTCTTTTCTCTCTCTCTCTCTGTCTTTTCTCTCTCTCTCTCTGTCTTTTCTCTCTCTCTCTCTTTTCTCTCTGTCTTTTCTCAAATTCAAATTCAAATTCAAATTCAAATATGCTTTATTGGCAGGACCAAAATACAATTAGTGTTGCCAAAGCAAGAGAAATACAGTAAGTGTGGTGGGAGGGGATCAGGGTTATGGGGAGTTGGGGGGCACAATTTGGGCTCTGACAGTCCATTTAGGGGTCTTAGGTTCCCCTCAGCTTATGACATGTGGTGACATATTGGGCGGCGATCTCCACCATTGATTCCTCTTCCCCCAGTAGGAAGCGGAGTTTCATGTCCTCATCCATGGATGGAAAGCCCGGGCTATGGGTGGTAAATTTCTGGAAGTGGGAGCCCCTCACTGCTGAGTATTTGTCACAGTGCAGTAGGAAATGCGTCTCGTCCTCCAGAGCCCCCTGCTGGCAGTGCTGGCACAGTCTGTTCTCTCGCGGCTTGTATGTCTGTCGGTGCCGCCCTGTTTCCACCTCTAGGCTGTGGGCACTCAGTCTGTACAGGCTCAGGGTCTGCCTGTCTTTGGGGTGGCGTAGCCTTTCCAGATATGGGGCCAGAGTGTAGTCCCTCCGCAGTGACCGGTAGATGGTGAGTTTCTGGGAGTTCTCTAATTCACTCTTCCAGTCCTCTATGTATTGCATCTTGCAGCTCTCTGAGATCTCTTTTATTTGGGCTTTTGTCAGGGGGTGTTGCTGACTTTGGCTGGACTGGCTGCCGGGGTTCCTGGCTTGCTCTGGGCTCCGGCTCAGCAGGGCTTTATGATGGTAGGAGCTGGGGTTGCTGTTCTGTGTGTGTGCCTGGTGTGATAGCGCCCTCTTCTCTCTCTCTCTGTCTTTTCTCTCTCTCTGTCTTTTCTCTCTCTCTGTCTTTTCTCTCTCTGTCTTTTCTCTCTCTCTCTCTCTGTCTTTTCTCTCTCTCTCTCTCTGTCTTTTCTCTCTCTCTGTCTTTTCTCTCTCTCTCTGTCTTTTCTCTCTCTCTCTCTGTCTTTTCTCTCTCTCTCTCTGTCTTTTCTCTCTCTCTGTCTTTTCTCTCTCTCTCTCTGTCTTTTCTCTCTCTCTCTCTGTCTTTTCTCTCTCTCTCTCTGTCTTTTCTCTCTCTCTCTCTGTCTTTTCTCTCTCTCTCTCTGTCTTTTCTCTCTCTCTCTGTCTTTTCTCTCTCTCTCTGTCTTTTCTCTCTCTCTCTGTCTTTTCTCTCTCTCTCTCTGTCTTTTCTCTCTCTCTCTCTCTCTCTCTCTGTCTTTTCTCTCTCTCTGTCTTTTCTCTCTCTCTCTCTCTGTCTTTTCTCTCTCTCTCTCTGTCTTTTCTCTCTCTCTCTCTGTCTTTTCTCTCTCTCTCTGTCTTTTCTCTCTCTCTCTCTGTCTTTTCTCTCTCTCTCTGTCTTTTCTCTCTCTCTCTCTGTCTTTTCTCTCTCTCTCTCTGTCTTTTCTCTCTCTCTCTCTGTCTTTTCTCTCTCTCTCTCTCTGTCTTTTCTCTCTCTCTCTCTGTCTTTTCTCTCTCTCTCTGTCTTTTCTCTCTCTCTCTGTCTTTTCTCTCTCTCTCTCTGTCTTTTCTCTCTCTCTCTGTCTTTTCTCTCTCTCTCTCTGTCTTTTCTCTCTCTCTCTGTCTTTTCTCTCTCTCTCTCTGTCTTTTCTCTCTCTCTCTCTGTTCTCTCTCTGTCTTTTCTCTCTCTCTCTCTCTGTCTTTTCTCTCTCTCTCTGTCTTTTCTCTCTCTCTGTCTTTTCTCTCTCTCTCTCTCTGTCTTTTCTCTCTCTCTCTGTCTTTTCTCTCTCTCTCTCTGTCTTTTCTCTCTCTCTCTTTTCTCTCTGTCTTTTCTCTCTCTCTCTGTCTTTTCTCTCTCTCTCTGTTCTCTCTCTCTGTCTTTTCTCTCTCTCTGTCTTTTCTCTCTCTGTTCTCTCTCTCTGTCTTTTCTCTCTCTGTTCTCTCTCTCTGTCTTTTCTCTCTCTCTGTCTTTTCTCTCTCTCTGTCTTTTCTCTCTCTCTCTCTGTCTTTTCTCTCTCTCTCTCTCTCTGTCTTTTCTCTCTCTGTCTTTTCTCTCTCTCTCTCTGTCTTTTCTCTCTCTCTCTCTCTGTCTTTTCTCTCTCTGTCTTTTCTCTCTGTCTTTTCTCTCTCTCTCTTTTCTCTCTCTCTCTGTCTTTTCTCTCTCTCTCTGTCTTTTCTCTCTCTCTCTCTCTGTCTTTTCTCTCTCTGTCTTTTCTCTCTCTCTGTCTTTTCTCTCTCTCTCTCTCTGTCTTTTCTCTCTCTCTCTCTCTGTCTTTTCTCTCTCTCTCTCTGTCTTTTCTCTCTCTCTCTGTCTTTTCTCTCTCTCTCTCTCTCTCTCTCTCTGTCTTTTCTCTCTCTCTCTGTCTTTTCTCTCTCTCTCTGTCTTTTCTCTCTCTCTGTCTTTTCTCTCTCTCTGTCTTTTCTCTCTCTCTGTCTTTTCTCTCTCTCTGTCTTTTCTCTCTCTCTGTCTTTTCTCTCTCTGTCTTTTCTCTCTCTGTCTTTTCTCTCTCTGTCTTTTCTCTCTCTGTCTTTTCTCTCTCTCTGTCTTTTCTCTCTCTCTCTCTGTCTTTTCTCTCTCTCTGTCTTTTCTCTCTCTCTCTCTGTCTTTTCTCTCTCTCTCTCTGTCTTTTCTCTCTCTCTCGCTCTGTCTTTTCTCTCTCTCTCGCTCTGTCTTTTCTCTCTCTCTCTCTCTGTCTTTTCTCTCTCTCTCTCTCTGTCTTTTCTCTCTCTCTCTCTCTCTGTGTCTTTTCTCTCTCTCTCTCTCTCTGTCTTTTCTCTCTCTCTCTCTCTGTCTTTTCTCTCTCTCTCTCTGTCTTTTCTCTCTCTCTCTCTCTCTTTTCTCTCTCTCTCTCTCTCTTTTCTCTCTCTCTCTGTCTTTTCTCTCTCTCTCTGTCTTTTCTCTCTCTCTCTGTCTTTTCTCTCTCTCTCTCTGTCTTTTCTCTCTCTCTCTGTCTTTTCTCTCTCTCTCTCTCTGTCTTTTCTCTCTCTCTCTCTCTGTCTTTTCTCTCTCTCTCTGTCTTTTCTCTCTCTCTCTGTCTTTACTCTCTCTCTCTGTCTTTTCTCTCTCTCTCTGTCTTTTCTCTCTCTCTCTCTGTCTTTTCTCTCTCTCTCTCTGTCTTTTCTCTCTCTCTCTCTGTCTTTTCTCTCTCTCTCTGTCTTTTCTCTCTCTCTCTCTGTCTTTTCTCTCTCTCTCTCTGTCTTTTCTCTCTCTCTCTGTCTTTTCTCTCTCTCTCTGTCTTTTCTCTCTCTCTCTGTCTTTTCTCTCTCTCTCTCTCTGTCTTTTCTCTCTCTCTCTCTGTCTTTTCTCTCTCTCTCTCTGTCTTTTCTCTCTCTCTCTCTGTCTTTTCTCTCTCTCTCTCTGTCTTTTCTCTCTCTCTCTCTGTCTTTTCTCTCTCTCTCTCTGTCTTTTCTCTCTCTCTCTCTGTCTTTTCTCTCTCTCTGTCTTTTCTCTCTCTCTCTCTGTCTTTTCTCTCTCTCTCTCTCTCTCTCTGTCTTTTCTCTCTCTCTCTCTCTCTGTCTTTTTTCTCTCTCTCTCTCTCTGTCTTTTCTCTCTCTCTCTCTCTCTCTCTCTCTGTCTTTTCTCTCTCTCTCTCTGTCTTTTCTCTCTCTCTCTCTGTCTTTTCTCTCTCTCTCTCTGTCTTCTCTCTCTCTCTCTTCTCTTTGTCTTCTCTCTTTGGCAAATCAAATCAAATAGGCTTTATTGGCAGGACCAAAATACAATTTGCATTGACGACAAAGCAAGAAAAGAAGTGTGACAGGGGAGTGGGTTAGGGTTGTGGGGATGGGATGTTGGGGCCACAATTTGGGGAATGATGGTCCATTTGGAGGTCTTTTGTACTCCTCAGCTTATGACATGTGGTGACATATTGGGCGGCGATCTCCACCATTGATTCTTCTTCCCCCAGTAGGATGCAGAGTTTCCTCTCCTTGTCGATGGATGGAAAGTCCGGGGTATGAGTGGTAAATTTCTGCAAGTGGGAGGCCCTCACTGCTGAGTATTTGTTACAGTGCAGCAGGAAATGCACCTCGTCCTCCAGAGCCCCCTGCTGGCAGTGCTGGCACAGTCTGGTCTCCCGCGGCTTGTAGGTCTGTCGGTGCCGCCCTGTTTCCACCTCTAGGCTGTGGGCACTCAGTCTGTATAGGCTCAGTGTCTGCCTGTCTTTGGGGTGGCGTAGCCTCTCCAGATATGGGGCCAGAGCAGAGTGTAGTCCCTCCGCAGTGACCGGAAGATGGTGAGTTTCTGGGAGTTCTCTAATTCACTATTTCAGTCCTCTATGTATTGCATCTTGCAGCTCTCTGAGATCTTTTATTTGGGCTTTAGTCAGGGTGGGTTGCTGACTTTGGCTGTACTGGCTGCCAGGGATCTTGGCTTGCTCTGGCTCAGCAGGGCTTTATGATGGTAGGAGCTGGGGTTGCTGTTTTGTATGTGCGCCTGGTGCGATAGCACCCTCTTGTGTATACTGAGCCACAAGGGGAATCGGCCCAGCTCTGCCCGACAGGCTATGTTTGCAGTGCTGCGATGGACTTGGAGGAGATATTTGCAGAACTCCAGGTGGAAGACTTCAGTTGTACTGGAATTCCACTTTGGTCTGGATAGGTCACTGGGCCCATACCTCGCTGCCATACAGCAGTATAGGTGTGATGACGCTGTCAAATATCTTGAGCCAGACTCTCTCACCGGTAGTTTGAGGTAGCGTGCCGCCCCCCTGCCAGCAGCCGAGCTGCTGCTTGGATCCGGATCCGCGGTGGCTCAAGGGGTCTCCGGACCCGGGGGTCGTGTGGCCCCTCAATGAAAGGGGGGTATATGGAAAGTTCATGACGCCACCCACGGTGTGTGGTAATGTGAGAGACCACCGCTGCCCTCGAGGAACCCGGTGACAAATGGTGTGGCAGCCTGATGTTTAACCCCTTCGTGGGTAGGGGTTTTGTGTCCCGGAGCCCATTGGATGGTGTGGTGCTTGGGTGCTGTAGGGTGTAGGAACAGGGGTTTTCAGTGTCCTCACTCAGTCCAGGAAATAACGACCGCTTGTAAACCAGAATTCTGAGCACCATTGCAGCTTGTAGGGAGCACGCTTGGGTCCGTGCCCTTGGTGTTAGTCTGTGGCCCTGTCCTTGGCACCTCTGTCTCTGTTGGACCCGTGGGTATAAAACTCTTTAAGTCCCGCTCACCCGGATGGCTAACTGAGTGAGCTTGCTCTCGGGGTTCACGCATAGGATTTCTTTGGACTGTATTGGGAAAGTCCTATCCCATCCGTGCACTAGTTCCCTGATTTTTGAGCGGGTTGGGGATGATACTTGAAGTCTTCAACCCCGTCGGGTAAATTACCGGAACGCGTGAAGCTACTTTCCGGCCTGGGGTCCACGTACCCCGTCGTGCCCTGGCCCCTGCCCGATGATGGCTCAAGGCCGTGACCTCTCCCTCTCAGTCACTTCTCCTCCACCTCTCCTTTCAAGTTCCCAAGCTCAACTGTCACTTTCCCCACTTTCCTCTCACCAACCCCCTATGTGGGCGGCCCTATTCCCTTCAGGCCCCCCAATGGTGTGTCTGGTGGGTAAAGTGTGAAGTGTTCCTAGGATTTCGATTGGCTAAGCTGTTAGCAACACCAAAGGACCAGGACCTGTAACCAAGGAGGGTGGATACCGTGCAGAAGGGCACAATACCCTGTGACGACCTGATAGGCCAGAGCGTCACAGTAGTACAGTTGTCTTCTGATAGCATAAAAGGTTCTGCATGTTTTCCCTTTCAGGGTCTCTGCTGCTTGCTTGAGGCCTTGGTTTGGCTTCGCTCCAGACTGAGGTAGGTATAGCTGCTGGTCTTCTCCAGCGCGTCGGCATTTAGTGTGAGGGAGGGGGTGGAGGTTTTGTTATAATTCCTCTTCTGAAACACCATGACTTTGGTCTTTTTGGTTAATGGGCAAAGCCCATGTGATGTTGAATGTTTCTAGCAGCCAGGCCATCTTGGAGGCCTTTCTCGGATGGGGAAAACAGCAGGATGTCCTCTGCGTACAGCAGGATCTTCACCTCTCGGTCATGCAGGCGGAGACCTGGGGCAGGGAAGGATTCCAGGGCTGAGGCTAGTCCATTTATGTAAATATTGAATAGAGTTGGGCTCAGGCTGCAGCCCTGTCTTACCCCGCTGCTCTGCCGGAAGAAGGCCGTCCTCTTTCCACTCACCTTCACGCTGCATCGGTTCTTAGGGTTTGAGCTTTTGATCACGTCATAGATTCTGCCACCTATTCCACTGTCTAGGAGTTTAAGGAACAGGCCTGGATGCCACACTGAGTCAAAGGCGTTCTTGAAGTCCACAAAACATGCAAACATCAGTCATGTTCTATGGCGTTCGCTGTGGGCGTCAGATGTAGCAGTGCTGGAAGCGTCATGGGACCTAGAGTGGATTACTTTGGACCTGCAGGGGAGTTTTGTGGGTAAGGGTACCGTCACACTTTAGCGACGCAGCAGCGATCCCACCAGCGATCTGACCTGGTCAGGATCGCTGCTGCGTCGCTACATGGTCGCTGGTGAGCTGTCAAACAGGCAGATCTCACCAGTGACCAGCCCCCAGCCAGCAGCGACGTGCAAGCGACGCTGCGCTTGCACGGAGCCGGCGACACTGGTAACTAAGGTAAACATCGGGTATGGTTACCCGATGTTTAGCTTAGTTACCAGCGCACACCGCTTAGCTTAGCGTGTGCAGGTAGCTGGAGCCGGCACTGGCAGCGTGAGCTGCGGAGGCTGGTAACGAAGGTAAATATCGGGTAACCACCTTGGTTACCCGATGTTTACCCTGGTTACAGCTTACCGCAGGCTGTCAGACGCCGGCTCCTGCTCCCTGCACATTCAGGATTGTTGCTCTCTCGCTGTCACACACAGCGATGTGTGCTTATCAGCGGGAGAGCAACAATAAAAAAACGAACCAGGGCTGTGTATAACGAGCAGCGATCTCACTGCAGGGGCCAGGTCGCTGCTCATTGTCACACACAGCGAGATCGCTAATGTGGTCACTGCTGCGTCACAAAAAACGTGACTCAGCAGCGATCTCGCTGTGTGTGAAGTACCCCTTAATAAAGTGGTGAAAGAAGGTGCTTTTTGTCTTGTATTTCAAATAAAGGATTTTTGGGTTGTTTGTGTTTATTTACTTTCACTTACAGATTAATGATGGGGGTGTCTCATAGATGCCTGCCATCAGTAATCTAGGGCTTAGTAGCAGCTGTGGACTGTTATGAACTCCTTATTACCCCGATTGTCACTGCACCAGGGCAACAGGAAGAGCCCGGGTCAAGCTATTCTGTTATTTCTTTCTGAGTATTTTTATATGTTCTATCTATCTATTCTAGCGATCTATCAATTATCATATCCTATCATATTTTTCTTCTTTAAAAAACGCATTAACAAAATTGCGTCAAGAACGCATCATCATTACAAGTTTTTTTTTTGTTTGTTTTTTTTTTGTTTTTTTTTTACATTTTCAGGCTCTGTGAGAAGGGGCACTTTAGGTTGCCGTTTGGTTGCAGTTTAAACTGCAGCATGTGTATATGTGGCGCCCCTGGACTAGTTAGGGCGTCACAGGGTACTGCACGCTCTTTATCTCTTAGTGCAGGATTCAACCCCCCATGGTTCTGGGTTCCCCACCTATGGTACTGCCTCCATCAGCATCCAAAATACCAACCACACCTCACACCACACCCTGTCAGACATACCAGTGGGCTGCTGAGCTGGAATAGGGCCGCCCACCTAGGGGGTCAGGCAGACTGGTGGGAGGGAAGTAGGTCAGATGAGTGTTAGCCCTCAAGTAGTGAGGAGCTGGGAGAGTGTGTGGCTCCCTGGGAGTTAAAGGTTGGGTCGCAGACGGTGGTCTGCGACCGGAGGAGTCGGAGACCCGGTCGCAGGGTATTGATGCTGGGTGCCTGGACCCGGTCTTGGAGGACGGGAGGCATCTGAGTCTAAAAAACGGTCCGGGACCGAAAGCACAACGGGGTACTGGACCCTAGGTCGGGGAGTAGCTTCAGGCAACCCGGCAATTAACCTTCGGAGGATAGTGACTTTATGGACTGTCTCCAAGAAGCTTAGAGATCAGGGGCACTAGCGCAGCGAGGGCGATAGGGCTTTCCAACTCAAGCAGCCCACAGAAATCGCAAGCGTGAGCCCTTGAGAGCACAGCTCCACTACCAATAAGTAGGGAGCGGGGCCCGGACAGCTTTATGCCAACGGGCCACAAGAACACTTAAAATTTGTGCACGGAGGCAGGCTCCAGACCATCAGGCAGTACTATAGGGGACGGATACCCGGATGAGCTCCCCCAAGAGGGCAGCGGCACCCAGAGACTTGGTTTACCTTGTTGTCAGAGTCTACTTTTCATCACCGATGTTGCCTGAGTGGGTACATGGTCCTCCCCTGCTTCCAACCAGCCCTGCGCTCCCCTGCACCAGTGTTCCACCATCCAGAGTCCCGAGGCCTTCCCTACCCATGGAGGGAACGTCATCTGGCTGCCCTGCTCCATCTACCCCGGGTACTCCCTTCGGCGGTACTCCCCTTACCGCGAACCACGGGTGGCATCACAAACTTTTATCCCCTGTAAATACCCCCTTTACATTCGAGTGGCCACGAGCCCCCGGGTCCAGAGACCCTCGAGCCATAGCAGACCCCCCCGGATCCGAGCGGTTCGACCGCTGCAGGGGCGGCACATATATAGCCTAAAAGCACAAATCTCTTATTGTGCTGTCAAAATGGGGTGTAGTAGCCACTGACGGGGACACTGTAAAGTCTAGTCCTTTTCTATTCTGCATTATAAATGACACATACAGTATATTGCCGCTGGATGCTTGATCACTATATCCTCCCTCTATTCTGAAGTGTCTGCTGAGCCACACATTTTGATATTTTTGGACTGCCTCTTAACTTTTTTTTTGGTGTGATTTTTGCTAATGACGAGATCATGTTGTTATTTGTGGCTGATTTGTTTGCTTATTAGCATGAAAGAGACTGCAGGGTTATTTTGGGACATCACACGCTTTAAAAAGAATCTGACGCTGCACAGAAAGCAGCACGCAACTCCAAAATTCTGCCCCATGCTGAGCCCCTATTCATCTGGATTTAATAGGTTTCCTTTCATAGATTTGTGATATGTTGGGAAGCACTAGAGCCCATTCTTCACAATATACTGTATATGACAGACGCCATAGGCAAAATAATGAATTCAGCACCAATTTTGTGCAGCATATAGGGGATGTAAATTAACAAAGTGCTAACATTTGACATAGAAATAGCATTTTTTTTTTATTAAATTTACTGCTTATACCACCACTCCAGCGTTTATTCGCGCTTCTAATCTCAGGTCCCTTCCCCCAGTCTTCTGCTCACCCGCCACTATCTTTACCGTCAATCGCCATTGCTTCCGCCGGTCTCCAGCAGTTTGTGACCTGCCGGATCTCTCCGGTGTTTCGTTGAGCGCCCCAGAGATCACTCTTGACTTTTTGGTCTCGTCCTGGCTCATACATAGACTTGCATTGAGAGGTGTGAATATTACCTCTGACTTCCAGCAGTCAGAAGTTGCGGTCACAAGATGGCAGGAGCAGCGCCAATGAAAGGTTAAGACAGCTGGGGTGGCGATTTAAGTGAATCTCCTCACCAGATTTTTGCCACCTAATCGGAGACAATAACATAGGGGCAGAGATCCTGATTTCAGCGATGTCACTTACTGGGCTGCTTAGTGTAGTTTTGATGAAATCACTGATTGATTAATCAGCAGAAGATTATCATTAGAGGACTGTTTGGTGTGCTGCAGGTAGTCCAGCATATTCATGAGCTCTGTATAACTGCTAGATCCGCAGCAGAGAAAACATTGATTTTATCAAAATGACAGCAAACAGCCCACTAAGTGACACATCGCTGGAATCAGGGTCTCTGTCTTTACATTGTGCTGCTCTCAGATGGGGGAGCAAAAACTTGGTGACATATTCCCTTTAAGGCTGTGTGTCTATGATGAGCTTTTTGGTGAATTTTTGACGCTGTATATTTTCACTTTGCTGGAGCTGTCAGGATATGGGCACGTCTTAGGTATGTGCAGAAATGTCTTCCCCATTTGTGCATTTTTTTTGGGCAAGAAGCTGCAAAAACACTATAGACTATAAGCTGTTAAGATGAAGCTCACTGCTGTAAATAATTGTGGCCCACCACCCCGATATGCTAATATGTTTCTTCCGGGAGTGCCCGTCGAGGTGGTGGGCCACTATTATATACAGCGGTGGTGAGCTTTATCCTAACACATTATAGTGTATGAGTTGCTATTATAAAATAGACGCTTTTTGCTCGTGATTCCACATTAACAACTTAGTTGCGTTAAGATCTGATATCTTTGTGACCATGTAAGCACTGCCCTTTGCGTGGTCAACATTACTACTAGTCCCATTATTACTATTGCCATTATCTTATTTTCTCTTTTTAGAACTCGTTATTGTGACTCTTCACTTACTTTTACTAGCACCCATTATTGTTATTCCTGCAAAAATACACTATATATATATATATATATATATATATATATATATATATATATATATATATATATATATATATATATATATATATATATATTATAATATATATATATATATATTATAATATATATATATAATTTGCAATAAACTATCATTTACAGTTCTCCCCTTTGCTAGATACATACATTGTATCTTTGTGTTGCATCAGATCCCAGACATGGTAATGGGGCAATGAAGATTTTTATATGCCGATGTGATTGCTTGTGGTTACTTGCTACTCCCTGCCCTACATTTGACATCATCACAGCATATCGTCCCACACATACAGTGCCTTGCGGACGTATTCGGCCTCCTTGAATTTTTCAACCTTCTCCCACATTTCAGGCTTCAAACATAAAGATAAAAATGTTAATGTTCTAGTGAAGAATCAACAAGTGGGACACAATTGTGAAGTTGGACAAAATATATTGCTTATTTTAAACTTTTTTAAAAAAAAATAACTGAAAATTTGGGCGTGCAATATTATTAGTCCCCTTTTAAGCTAATACTTTGTAGCGCCACCTGCAAACAGCTGGAGCTGAGTGAGGTTGGATGGAGAGCGTTTGTGAACAGCAGTTTTCAGCTCTTTCCACAGATTCTCGATTGGATTCAGGTCTGGACTGTGACTTGGCCATTCTAACACCTGGATACATTTATTTGTGAACCATTCCATTGTAGATTTTGCTTTATGTTTGGGATCATTGTCTTGTTGAAAGACAAATCTTCGTCCTAGTCTCAGGTCTTTTGCAGACTCCAACAGGTTTTCTTCAAGAATGGTCCTGTATTTGGCTCCATCCATCTTCCCATCAATTCTAACAATCTTCCCTGTCCCTGCTGAAGGAAAGCAGGCCCAAACCATGATGCTACCACCACCATGTTTGACATTTGGGATGGTGTGCTCAGGGTGAGGAGCGGTTGTGCTTTTACGCCAAACATATCGTTTGACAGTGTGCCCAAATAGTTTGCTTTTGGTTTCATCTGACCAGAGTGTGATGCCCTGACAAAATCAGGTTATCACAGAAGACTGCACCCCTCTTCTAAATGCAGGAATCTCTCCTCTTTGGTCCTCCATTACAATCCCCATACTGGTACACATCATCAGCCATAAAAACCCTAGTCACTCCCCCATGACAATAGGGACACACCAGTGGGCGGGGCAAAGCAGATAGCGACACCCACCTAGGGGTTCTGAAGTGTGTTGGGAGGCGACTGTGATAGTTGAGTGGAGAAAGATGGTTGTGAGGAGAGTGAGAGACTGCGAACAGAGTAGTCAGGAGTTGGAGCTCCTGAGCTATCAGACGACTTGACAACTGACTAGGTGGCAGACGATAGACAGGGCCACAGGCGACGGAGATCCGGTCACGAGAAACCTTAAGTGGAATGGGGCAGGGTCGTAGCTCGCCGGCACTGACAGCGGGAATCCGGTCCGGAGCCATGCACAGACAGGGTACCTGGACCCTAGGGTGAGGAGCAGCTTTAAGCCCTTACCAATTGACCAGCCGGGGACAAGATTTCAGGTCTCATCCCACAGGATGCCCAGATATTGCGAGACGGAAGCCCAATGAGGGGGATAGGGCTCCGCAATTGCCTAAGATCTCACGGGTCAGTTCTCGCGGGCCACAGCTCCCAAAAGACAGTAACACCGGGAGCAGACTTCCCCGTTTCACACGGAGTAGTTAATACAAATGACTCAAACATAAACTGCAGGAGGAAGGGTCCCTGTTCTACTGTACCGTGGTGCGGGATCCGAACACACCCTCTGGAGGCTACTGGTAATTTTGGTTTACCATCTGGACTCTGTCAAGTTATTTAAGAACTGTGAGTACACCGGCACCATCCAGTCCAACCCGCAGACTGCACTTCGTCACACCATCCCACCTGTACCAGGGTCCCGGGACGACACCTCCCCTACCTGGAGTGGGGCAGCTGGATGTTATCCCCACCACATCAGTCCCGGGCACCACCTCCAGCGGCAGCGCCGGTGCCATCAAAACCACCGCATACCACGAGTGGCGTCACTGACAAACCTTTGTATGTATGTATGTATGTATGTATGTGTGTATATATATATTATATTATATTTATATATATTTATATATTATATATATTTTTCACTTGCGGGTGACAGACGGGTGCTCGGGCCCAGGTTCGGCTTCCCCTCGAGCAGCCCCCCCCTACCGTGCTCTGTCCCTCTGCCCGCAACAAGAGCATCTTTTTCCACGTTTGGTGTGTCTCCCAGGTGGCTTGTGGCAAACTTTAAACAACACTTTTTATGGATATTTTTGAGAAATAGCTTTCTCCTTGCCACTCTTCCATAAAGGCCAGATTTGTGCAGTGAATGACTGATTGTTGTCCTATGGACAGACTCTCCCACCTCAGCTGTAGATCTCTGCAGTTCATCCAGAGTGATCATGGGCCTCTTGGCTGCATCTCTGATCAGTCTTCTCCTTGTTTGACATGAAATTTTTGAGGGACGACTGGGTCTTGGTAGATTTGCAGTGGTATGATACTCCTTCCATTTCAATATGATCGCTTGCACAGTGCTCCTTGGGATGTTTAAAGTTTTGGAAATCTTTATGTTACCAAATCAAGCTTTAAACTTCTCCACAACAGTATCACGGACCTGCCTGTTGTGTTGCTTGGTCTTCACGATGCTCTCTGTGATTTAAACAGAACACTGAGACTATCACAGAGCAGGGGCATTTATACGGAGACTTGATTACACACAGGTGGCTTATATTTATGATCATCAGTCATTTAGGACAACATTGGATCATTCAGAGATCCTCAATGGATAATTCACAGATCCTCAATGAACTTATGGAGTGAGTTTGCTGCACTGAAAGTAAAGAGGACAAATAATATTGCAAGCCACAATTTTCATTTTTATTATTTTTAAAAAAAGTATTTCGTTCAACTTCACAATTGTGTCCCACTTGTTGATTCTTCACCATAACATTAACATTTTTTATCTTTGTTTGAAGCCTGAAATGTGGGAAAAGGTTGAAAAATTCAAGGGAGCCGAATATTTTTGCAAGGCACTGCAAACTTCACCTAATCGAGCACCATCACTACCAGCACAGCAGAGTCCTGCATACACTAAAGCTGGGGTCACACATAACGACGACGACAACGACGTCGCTGCAACGTCACCATATTCTGTGACGTAGCAGCGACCATAGATGATCGTTAGTAAGCTGTCAAACATGGTATAAAAAGCAGCGACGGAGCAGCGATCATAGCGACGTCGACGGTCGTTGTGTGGTTTCAGACGTAGCGTAGCGTCCCTGCTGCGGTGTCAAACAAAAGGATTATCAGCTTATCAGCATGGCGCAGCGGGATAGCAGCGTTCAAAAAATGACCTGGAGCATTTAGGAGCGAGCAGCGATTTCGCAGCAGGGGTCTGATCGTTGTTATGTGTCACACATAGCGACGTCGCTGTTGAGGTCGCTGCAACGTCACAGAATATGGTGACGTTGCAGCGACGTCGTTGTCGTCGTCGTTATGTGTGACACCAGCTTAAGGAGCTGATAATGTGACCCCTGACTCCTCCCCTCCATGTGGCATCATCACATGTCCTGTAAGCACAGACACAAACCCTGTTGTGTACATTGCACACTCACACATCTGAAGCTGAGCTGATTCAGCCAATGACAAAGGCCGCGTAATGCTAAATTGCAACTCCCAGCATTTTTCACTTCACGTTTTCGTTCCCAGTCGACAATTATCAACTTACTTTACTCGTAATTCAGCCACTTCAATGCTACTGAATGTTGTCATTATTAACTTTGGTTTAATTAATCACAGCGTTATTTAGATATTTATTAATTTTTTTTTAAGTACTGTTGGAAATGGTTGGGGACCAGCTTTGTCATTTTTTTTCTTCTAAAGTATTTTCTTTTACGTTGGCAAACCTATTTGAGAAGCAGTAGCAGAAACTATGGATAGTATGATTTTCGTGGAACTGATGCAAAAATCTTGGAAAAAGTAAGTATTTTAACTACTTCTGCACAGCCCATAGACTTTACACTTTAAATATCTGGGTGGTCCTCAGTTTACTAACACTAACATTCTAAAACCTCAATACAGAGAAAGCAGCTTGCAGGAGATTGTGCAGCTGGGGGGCAGGGAGCCGTCTGTCAGACACAGTCAGACTCCCCATAGAGAAAGCAGGGAGAGTTTATTACTCTCTCTGCCTTCCTGATCGCTGTATACACAGCACTGAACAAGCACTAGATGCTAATTGGAAAGCACTGTGACTGTTTCCTGCCCTGATCCCAGCTATTATATGATATCTGATGTAAGAAAAGAGCAGGAGCTGCTGAGTCCCAAATGTCTCAGGATGCTGAATTTCCACTGTAACTGTGAGTAATATTCCAATCTCAGTTACAGGGGAAATTACAGATTAAAAGAATCTATTTAGACTTTTGTGAGGGGAATGTGTGTGGTTTTACATATTACCACCTTATGTTGGGGGAGCTCAGTGTGTAAAATGAGGGAAAAAAATAACACAAAAGACACAAAGTGTAACTGAACTGGTTAATGTAGGGAAGAAAGTAAAGGGTCACTATAGACTATGCATTTATTGGATTCCCGTAATATTTCTGTATTAGGCCCTAGTTGTTCCATTTATTCGCAAAGTCACAGCTGTGTGACATCTGGCTGCAAACAGAAAACATAGTTGGAATTCATGCCTGTGATATTTTAGCCATTTTTCGAGCACCCTCCCGCTGCTTCCCTTCTGGTTGTACTTCTGTCTTCACAAGCAGATTGAATGTAAACAGGAAAGCACGCAGATACTGAGGCCCGAGCTAAGAAATGGCTTCGAAGCACGTTTTATATCATAAATTGTGTGACCCTCTATCCCCAAACCTCAGTGTGACTATACATGTTCCTTCTATTCTGCTGCCGCAGCCTTCCTGTATTAAATCTGCATCTAATTCTCATCTTCTCCAAACTGTCTGCTATATAGACATACGTAATGCTATGTAAAGTGTGACCCATACCTCTCCTGTCTTCAGTCACAGGACGGGCGCAGCACCATTGTCATCAGCACTGCACCTTCTAACACTAATGGAAAGGTTGTAGCGGTGTGATTCTGACTTTAGACATTGCCCCATACCTCGGCGCCACTTTTTATGTAGAAGAGAACAGGTTGCTCGTTTGTGGGAGGGAGGTATAGACAGCAGGTATATTATTGACTATGTATAGTGACGTTTAGGTTAGGGGGTGAACATGTCCTTCAATTGCTCCTATCTGAGACTTGCCAGTTAAAGAGAACTTGTCAGCTGATACATGCTGCCCAAGCCTTGGGCAGAATGTGTCCCCCCTCTGGCTGTAAGATAGAATTCACTCTGAAACACTGCAGTTTTTCAGAGAAAAACTTACTTTTAGCCCCTTTGCCACATACACTGTGCATGTACAGCACTGTGAGAGGTGCGTTCCTGCAACCGTACATGTACAGCACTGTGAGAGGTGCGTTCCTGCAACCGTACATGAACAGCACTGCGGGAGGTGCGTTCCTGCAACCATACATGTACAGCACTGCGGGAGGTGTGTTCCTGCAACCGTACATGTACAGCACTGCGGGAGGTGTGTTCCTGCAACCGTACATGTACAGCACTGCGGGAGGTGTGTTCCTCTAACCGTACATGTACAGCACTGCGGGAGGTGCGTTCCTGCAACCGTACATGTACAGCACTGCGGGAGGTGCGTTCCTGCAACCGTACATGTACAGCACTGCGGGAGGTGCGTTCCTCTAACTGTACATGTACAGCACTGTGGGAGGTGCGTTCCTGCAACCGTACATGTACGGCACTGCGGGAGGTGCGTTCCTGCAACCGTACATGTACGGCACTGCGGGAGGTGCGTTCCTGCAACCGTACATGTACGGCACTGCAGGAGGTGCGTTCCTGGAACCGTACATGTACGGCACTGCGGGGGATGTGTTCCTGCAACCATACATGTACAGCACTGAAAGGTGCATTCTTGCAACCGTACATGTACAGCACTGCGGGAGGTGCGTTCCTCTAACCGTACATGTACAGCACTATGATTGCACCAGCTCACATGCAGCGCCGGCAAAATAATCAGTACGTGTCAGCTTTTATCATAGGTGACATCCTCCTGTAACGCCCATGAGCTGTGCTAGTGGAGAATTTACCACCATGATGCCACGGTCAACTGCTACAGCGGCATCAATCTACTTACCAGACGGAGGCAGCTCCTTCTTTCCTTCCATTGGCACAATGTGATTGTGATCACGTTGTGCCGATAGCTTACATGGTTACTCCAGGCCAAATAATAACCTCAGGGTCACCCATGTGCAGTGGCCTGCAATGTCCAGCCTTCAGTGAAAAAGCATTGCAGGGTATTAGATGAGCAATTAGACCACAGAAAGATGATGCTCAATACTGTGACTAGGTAATTACTTTAAATTAAAAAAAAAAAAAAAGTTATACAAAAATGTGAAAAATATTTTAAAAACTCACAAGTGTAGAACAATAAAAAACTGGCAAAAAAATTATTATACCATTACATATGCAGTATATATTGATGTAAAAAAAAAAATGAAACAACGTCCACATATTTAGTATCGCTGCATCTGAGATGACGCTGTCACACTAGATAACCCTTTCCAGTAACAGTAACATATATTTTTTTTTCAGCATACCGCTGAAAAAAGTGGAATAAAACGTGAACAAAAAGTCAAAAGTAAATAAAAGTGGTATTGTTGGAAATGTCATCTTGTCTCACAAAAAAGCATGGCCTTACTCAGCTCTGTAAAGCGGAGAAATAAAATAAATACAGAATAAAGTGATGAAAAACAAATCTTTTTCTTGTTTTATAAAATTCTTTTTCAAAGCCGCAAAGCATAAATTACATAAATGTGGTGTCACTGTAACCATACTGACACCGTGAACGGGAAAAAAAAAACAAATAAAAAGTCCTAAGTTGCTTCTTTTTGTTCATTCGCTCTCCCAAATATGTTACAAAAAAAATCTTCAACACGTCCCACAAAAACCAAGCGTGACTATTGGAAGCAATGTTGAAAAATTATAGCTCTTAAAATATAGCAATGCAAATACGTGGGTTTTTGGTTTGTTTTAGTGTGATGGTAGCAAAACCTAAAAAACTATATAAATGTGGTATCACCGTAATCACACTGACCTGAAGAATAAAGGTGTGTAATGACTAATGCTGCATAGTGAACGGCATAAAAAAATTAAAACCAATTCTTGACCTGCTGCCGATTTGTCCATTCTTTCTCCCAAACATCGCAGTAAGCTCTTGTTCATATTTATCCTATACCCTACTCTAAGCTCATACAGCAGGGTTTATTTGTAAATCTCTGGAATCCATGATTCAGAGAGAACCACCGACAGAAGATTCCCTATGACTTAGAGGGAGTCCCAGTGGACTGTCTCTGTCCTATAATGCGCTGGAGGACTACAGAACTGCTCCACTGCCTAACACTGAGCCCACAAATTTGCATGGAAAACCCAGGTTTGGACAATCTGGCCACCTGGTTTCACATTTCACTATCCTCCTAAGGTTGCCGCTATCTCCAAGTGGGTGCACGTCAAAAGCAGGGTGCTGCTGGCTTGAGTAGTTGGCCCTGGATTCCTCAAAGTCACGAAGATTGTAATTTTTGGTTGGCCAGTGGAAGGGTGAGACTGACGCTTGTTCCATCTTGTGTTCTTGCTTGGAATGTACAATATATATGCTATTGACAGATTGCAAACCAATAAAGTCTTGCCTTTATCCTGTGTTGTCTGTGTAGTGTTCAGCCCACGAGGAAGGACTACAGGTGTTCAGTTTGGATGAGCCCTGGTCCTTATGGACTTCCTAAAGAAAGCCAGCCAGAGCAGTAGACGAAAACCCCCATTGACCCTTGTGTCTTCACAACTGGTGGCAGCAGTGGGATACTACTCAATTCGGCTGATCTGGGGGAGCTGCAGTGGACTAGTGTTTGTACACACTGTCCAAGGGCTCCACAACCAGGAAGGCATAGGTGAGGCATAAATAGCAGGATTTGGATGACACCATGTCCAATGCCACTATCTCGGCCTTGGGAAGAGGACCAGAGTAGATATGCAGCTGTAAGAAGAAACGGCAACTACAGAATTTGAGACTGCTTTGACAGATCGAATACCGAGCCACCGTCGCTCGGTCAGATTTGATCCAGGAAATTGGTCTGAGATGCCCAGAACATTGTGGAGGACAACAAAGACCCCACCGAGGTTGACCCATTGGAATTAAACTGTGTACCAGATCAAGGATCCAGTGTCTTTGGAATCCACAACCCAGTCCCAAGTAGCCCAAATCCAGGAGTTGTTGTCTGCATTGGGGCCCAAAGCTCCAAGCTGGGAGAGGGCTTGTATTATGGAATCAATGTTGAGAGATTTAGTTTCCCTACTGCCAGTGCCGGCCCCTACCCCCATGATAGTCCACCACCAAGGAAATTATCTCTGCTACAGGGATGTGCCAGTATTTGAATCCAGCATGGGTCATCGTCTGCTGAAAAGACATCCGGGTCTGAGGAACGCAATCCCCGGATACACCAGCAGCAAAGGAAGTGATATACTCTGTATACACCCTAGGATGGGTTGGCAACCCTACACCAGCCACATCCAGTCTGTCAAGATCGGTAACATCCAGGCCCAGGGACTAGACACTAGGTATTCAATCACCCTGGTGAGCCTTAATTTTGTCCCCCTAGAGAACCATTTACCTGGCTGTCAAGTGACCATCTTTCTAGCGTGTGGTCAGAGCTCGAACATCCCTCTGTCACGTGTACAGTTCGACTGGGGGGCTGATCAGGGAGAGGTCAAAGTGGGGCTCATGAATGCCTCTCCACACCTGTTATTTTGGGGAACAACCTAGGATAAGAGCTGTCCAGCCAGTTTGTCACAGTCATCACTCGCAACCAAGCCAAGCAGCACCCTGATGCAGATCCTTCTGCTACCCCTTTCGAGGCTAACCCAAATTCCCCACCTCCATCATTTTCCTCTGTGCCAATGATGGTGAGTACACCTAACCAGACTGTGGCCATTGACTGGGGAGAGATTTCGTAAGGCGTTCAGGGAAGCTCAACTCATGGACCCCACCTTAGAGCTTGTCCGCAGTGTGACTGCCCGACCTTTGGAAAGAAATCAGGGGAAGGAGTGTAGAAGTGGGAGAAGGGGTTGCTATATTGGGGAAAAGCCCGCATTCTGCTCAGAGAAACACCAAACCTGTGTCCATCTGCTTGTGGCATCCCAGCAGCACAGACCCCAACTCCTGCTCTTGGCCCATGTCCCTGCATCTGAGCAAATGGGAGTCCAAAAGACACGGGCCTCCCTGCTGCATCACTTGCTGTTGTGTTTTGTTTTTGGGGGTTTTTTTTGTTTTTTATTTTTTAGCTGAGGGTCTCTCAAGATGTGCAGAAATACAGAGCCTTTTGTCTGGTGGGCCAATGTATGGGGGGATCCCCCTGTCTGCTCCAATCGATGACTTTGATAGGTGAACCATTTCAGAAGGTTACCATCAATTTTTAGTAACCCCCTTAGCCATCCCCAGCCACAGTTGAAAAAAATTCCTCACCCTGGTCGACTTTGCCACCCACTAACCAGAGGGCGTTGTGCTCCGCATCTATAGATGACAGGACCTGTCTCAGGCTCTACTGTACATCTTTTGTAGAGTAGGGTTTCTGAAGGAGGTACTGACCGACCACGGGGCCAAGTTCCAAAGCAGTCTGATTCAGACCCTCTGGGCGAAACGTGAAGTCCGCCCCATGTGCATTGGCTGTGTACGGCTCCCAGTCTGGTATCATGTGCATCTGTTTTGAACAATGAACCAGTAGCAGACGTTGGAAGCAGTCAGGACTGGTTTCTAGGCTAGCTGGGATTTAGCTGATGGAATGCGGAACTGCTTCACTACCCACAAATTTACTTGAAGAACCCAGGGTGGGACAATCCAGCCACCTGGCTACATGGCTCACTGTGGTCGGTCAGCTTACTACTTTCTCCTCTAAGTGGGTGCTTTGCCAAAAGCAGGGTGATACTGGCTAGAATAATTGGCCCTAGATGCCTTGAAGCCGCATAGACTCTAATCCACGGTGGGCCAGCGGAAGGATGAGACTTTATCTGTTGTACCATCCTGTGTTCTTGCTGGGAATGTACTATATGCTATTGATTGTTGGGAATCCAATAGGGTCTTACCAGAATGTGGTACCTTTTCCCTATTTTGTGTGTGTAGTGTTCTGCCCACAGGGAAGTAATACAGGCGTTCAGTCAGATGAGATCTGGTCCATGTGGTCTTTCTAAAGACAGCCAGGCCAGTGGACGGCAACACCCACTGACCCTCATGTCTCCACGGACGCCTATCTTCATATGACTTCCAAGTGACTGGAAAATTAGTAATTTCGCCAATTGTCCTGCTTTCTCTTTCCACTATGACTCAAACACGGTGGTCTTATGCTGGGTATATCCAAAAGAAAGGGTCAACATATAATCTAGCAATTTATGATGCCATTTGTGCTTATTGTGGGTAAAAAACCCACCTTATTTTAGTTTGCAATGAACATTAAAAATGCTAATATATATTTAAGGGTATTATTTAACATATTTACTAGAGGATTTATACGTACATGCAAGCTGAGGATTTATCAGACAATAGCCAGACATCCCAGAAGAAAATGTCAATTATAGTAATTTGTTAAATGAAAAATAATAGAACCCCAGTGGAATCTGGGCATATTGAAAGATTTATGGTCGTGTTTGGGCCACTCGGGAAACCAGTCT
Source organism: Anomaloglossus baeobatrachus (assembly GCF_048569485.1). Taxonomy (NCBI): domain Eukaryota; kingdom Metazoa; phylum Chordata; class Amphibia; order Anura; family Aromobatidae; genus Anomaloglossus; species Anomaloglossus baeobatrachus. The sequence continues at coordinate 865,824,060 of NC_134353.1, read as the reverse complement.
TGTGAAGAAAACTGGGTAAAGATGTTTTTTGTTTTGTTTTTTTTTGTTTTTTTTCTTTCCTATTTTGTTTTGGTGAACAAATACATTGAATTGCTCTCCTTCTGCTGCTGTATGAGCTGTCAAATGTGTCACCACTGTGCCGCTAATAATGCAAGAATTGCAAGCTTCTTTAACCACCTTATCAGGCGTTATGAGAAATCAGCTGCAGGTCTAATGGAAATCTACTTCATAAAAGAAGTTTGTGAAAAAGCGTGAAAAGTCATACCTTGTCGGCACATTGCAGGTGAATGCTGATTTACTCTGCCTATAATCCTGTTAAGTAAGGAGAAAGGGTTTTCTTTCTCCCCTAGGGTGCGCAAAACAATCTTTGTACATTGAGTGCAATGCTTTCTGTATTTATGGGGATCATGTAGTCTTTGAATTAAGCTCTGGGAACCTCTCAGTACCTAGGACAACAAAGCCAAGGTGGGTTTCACACATCATTTTTTTACTCATTCTTGAAAAGGTTTGTCTCTTATTTTTTTTTTTTCCAGTGTTGGACCCAATTTTGGCCCGTGACCGTTTTCGCAACCGTTGTTGATTTAATCTTTCTTGTATGAAGAAAGAATTTTTCTTATCCCCTTGATTTAAAAGGCCAGTTTGACCCTCGATATAGATCAAAGTAGGACGTCTCTTAATTTTTCACATGTCCGAAAACCTTTTGTACAATAGAAATGCGTCCATGATCTGTCTGTAAATAAAAAAAAAAAAAAAAAACAGCACATGTACCAGAAAAAACTGACAAGACCTAAGGCCAAGTTTCCAACCAATTTTTTTTTTTCCCCCTGGTGGTGTTACCCTGCAAAGTAGTATCTGGCTCGAAAACTACATCTACTAAAGTATTGTGTCCAGCTGAAAAAAAAAAGACATTGTCAGAAAGGAGTCAAGTTTCACATTTTGCCTCAGTCGTCGTCATGTCTAAATCTTGGAGGTTTTTTTGGGATTCAGAACTAAGCTCCCGAAAGTCATAAATGGGGATAAAGATATGGAACGATATTGGTATAAACTTGTTAGGTTGAACGCAACCCCTCCAACCAAGTTTACTATACGTGGATCCTATAATTTGACATACCTCCGTAAAAACCATCAAGACAGTCTTGACCTTAAGTATACTATAGCATAATATACTATAGTGCAATTTTTTTTTCTCGCTTTTTTCCCCCAGGACATAAGATTTCCACTCAAAAGGCCAATTAGCGTCTAAAGGCCTTATAGATTGGTCAAGAATCTTGCGGAAAATCACTGAAAACAAAGTGATATTCGCAGTGTGTAATAACTGCTAGCGATCGGAATATTGTTCGATTCTCGTGAAACCAGATCTTTCAACTTGCTTAAAAATTATCACTAGTCATCTTAAACTTTCACTGTTTAATAAGCTGCTACACCTCGTAATACAATATTTTCTGAACGACTAGTAACTTTCCATCGACTGCAATGGCGATCTTTCGAGTGAACATTTGCTTGTGTAATAATCGGTTTGTACGCACGATAGCGCTGCAATAAGTATTCGCTCGTCAATTGTTATAGTTGAAAAATGTTACTGTCTAATAGGGATTTATTGTAATTGCTCTTTTAAATAACCATGATCATCTCTCTAATCTCAGTTTATATGAAATACAGTATATGAACCTGCCACGCTCAGGTTGAGAAGCACGGCCAGTCTATGCATGTAACCCAAAATTGGACAGATGATAATGGACATTTGAATGAGCCCCAAGGTGTAGAGACGAGCGAACCTGAAATTTGGTGTTAAGTGTTCGTACTAAACAGACTTAATAAAATAAAAAAAAAACAGTGAGTTCAGAGTTTGGTGCTTTACGTATTCTGACTACTCAATTGAGCATTGGTGTGTTCATATGCCCAGTGCTCGGCCCAGTCCAAGCCGCTTGCAGTGTTTGATTGGCTCGCACTGGGAATAACAACAGTGTTATCAAATGTAGTGTGCACCAAAAAAATAAATGAAAAACACTGCCTACTCGCCCCAGGAAGTGTTCTTCTTATGGCTGGCTGCTTGTAGGTGGAGACCCAAACTGCCCAATTAGTGACTTATATTAGAGTTCAGGACAAGCCAGGGCCCCAAACTGAACTTTAGATAAAGTCTGGCTGAACCCGCCGAGCTGAACATCTGAATGGGCATATAGGTCATAGGAAGCTGAATAAATGATACCTTGATATCTGCAATCCAATGTCTTATTCCAGAGAAATCCATGTTTTTCTTATATGTAAATGAGCTTTTCAAGACTATGGGCTGGCCAAATAAGTAAATTCTGGATTTCTCTACAATAAGACATCAGATCGCTGATATCAGGCTATCAATTTATTCAGGATCCTATAATTTACATGCCCATATGGACAGCTTAGGAGGGTTGTCCTACTGACAGATTCCCTTTAAAGGGAACCTGTCACCACATTTTCAGCCTATAAGCTGCGGCCACCACCGCTGGGCTCTTATACACAGCATTCTAAAATGCTGTATAACATAAACACTTTATAATACTCACCTAGAAGGTCGCTCCAGTGCACAGCAGTCGGATGGGTGGCACCGTTCTCCGGGCAGCGCCTCCCCTTTCGGCCATCTTGGTCTTACTTATTCTGAAGCCGCGGTGCATGACTCGTCTAGTCCATCTACGTCATACACACGTGTCGGCATTTAGGTCCCGCGCAGGCGTACTTTGATGTGCCCTGCTCAGGGCAGATCAAAGTATTGTAGTGCACCTGCGCAGGACCTCAATGCCGGCGCATGTGTATGACGTAGACGAGTCATGCACCGCGGCTTCAGAATAAGGAAGACCAAGATGGCCGAAAGGGGAGGCGCTGCCCGGAGAACGGTGCCACCCATCCGACTGCTGTGCACAGGAGCGACGTTCTAGGTGAGTATTATAAAGTGTTTTTTATGTTATACAGCACAGCCTGGGCTCTTATATACAGCATGCTAGAATGCTATATATAACAACCCAGTGGTGGTGGCCACAGTAGGAGGAAAATATGGTGACTGGTTCCCTTTAAAAGTCTCAATAGATCACTATGGTGGGACAATTTATAATATGCACTGGCCTTTTTTTTTTTTTTTTTTTTTTTTTATTTTGTCATTATTGGTGGGGTCCTAATTGAAATTTGGCATAAACTAGTAACCTAATAGACTTGAAGTGATGACGACCCCTCTGATAGTGTCCTGACTGTTAAGACCAGTGATTGGCTAGTGGTCAGGTGAATGAATGGAAGGGTGTCATGACTTGTAGTGAGTCAACATCCCATTCAGCAGTCACCTGACCGCTGCAGCCAGTCACCACCCTGAACGCTCAGATGCCATGCAAATACATGTGACTGCTAAGGTCAATGGGTGATTGAATGCAGCGGTCTTGTATCTAGCGTTCAGACATTGCTGGAGTGGTGTTGGTAGAATGGAGAGGGATCTGATTAGTAAGGAACACTTTAGTATATAGCATACTGTAGTCAATGCCCATGTTCTAGTATACGCCTTGTAAATGTGCCATGAGAGATGTTGCTGGTTAGTGGTTCTAATTTGAGTCCTTGGGAATGGTCTGAAGTGGGAGACCCCATTATATTATGTGGAGAGTGGGTGACCAGGTGAGATGTTTCTAACATGCCAACAAAGGATCCTTTGGGAAAAATCCCAATAATGTTTATTATAAAGCAGAATAGAACTTTTCATCTTTCAAGGTATTCTGACAATATCTTTATCGTGTTTACTTGCGCATTAGTGAGTACATGCAAAACGGCTATTATTTTCCATGTTAAATCCGTAGACATCCCAGAGGAAACATATCCAATTAGTGTGGTGTATACTTGTGTGCGGAGTAACTAAAGTGTGTGCATCGGAGCGTTCACTTGTCTGCAGAATGTTACTCACTAATTTAATGTGTTATAGAATCTGCCGCCTCCAGTCTACATGCAATGAATATCAAGTTTTGGGCTCGTACATTTTCACCCTTTTTCCAAAAATCTAATGCTTTGCAAAACTTTTTAATTTTAACATGTTTACATAGTTAAAGGGAACCGGTCACCAGATTTTCCACTGTATCCACCGCCCTTGTGCTGTCTTTATCAGCACTCCTGCCACCTCTTCATTAGATCACTGCTCACATACACCTGCTATCATCATCGTTCCTCTCCATATGGGAATAGGCGCCGAATGGTCCGACTGGCGTAACCAGACTCCTCACAATCGCTGTCTGTCCAGCCCTGATTGACGAGGCCGATTTCATCGCCACTGCCTGTTACGCATGCGCAACTTTTGTTCCCTACTCTGCAGGCATGAGAGTTGAATAGACTGTCTTTGCATGACCTAGTAGATGTCAGTCACGCCAATGAAGACCGCAGATATGGCGATGGTGGGGACAAAGGAGGCGCCAAGCACAATCCAGAGTCTCCCATCGGAGAACAGTCATAAAGGGTATTTTCTAAGGAATTCAGGGGAGATGTGATCTTATGAAGGGATTATAACAGGTAAATAAATTAAAGGCAGCTGAAGGGTGGTGGATACAGTTTATATAGGAAACACCTAGTGACCGGTTCCCCTTTAAAGGTTTTTTTTTCCACAAAGTTAACTTTAGAGTTCATTTTAATCAATATAGATCTTTGAATAATAATAAATTCAATAATTGGATGTGTTTTAAAAAAAAAAAAAAAAATTCCCTGTGCTGAGCATTTTATATATGTTTCATAGTTTCATAGTTTCATAGTTTTTAAGGTTGAAGGGAGACTCTAAGTCTATCTAGTTCAACCTGTAGCCTAACATGTTGATCCAGAGGAAGGCAAAAAAACCCCAATGTGTCAATTAGCTCCAATGGGGAAAAAAATTCCTTCCTGACTCCACATCCGGCAATCAGACTAGTTCCCTGGATCAACACCCTGTCATAAAATCCAATATACATAACTGGTAATATTATATTTTTCAAGAAATGCATTCAGGCTCTGCTTAAATTTTACTAGTGAATCCCTCATTACAACATCATACGGCAGAGAGCTCCATAGTCTCACTGCTCGTACAGTAAAGAATCCTCATCTGTGATTATGATTAAACATTCTTTCCTCAAGACTTAGCGGATGCCCCCCGTTCCAGTCGCAGGCCTAGGTGTAAAGAGATCTTTGGAAAGGTCTCTGTACTGTCCCCTCATATATTTATACATTGGGATTAGATCCCCCTAAGCCTTTGTTTTTCCTAACTAACTAACCCCAAGTTTAATAACCTGTCTTGGTATTGCAGCCCCCCCCATTCCTCTAATAATCTAGGTCGCGCTTCTATCTACCTGTAAGATTATGCTATTTATAACCTTCTATACTTTTGCTAACAAGAAAAGCATCCATTCCTCTCTTAAATTCATTCAGTGAGTTGGCCATCACCACTTCCTCAGGAAGAGAGTTCCAGAGCCTCACTGCTCTTACCGTGAAGAACCCTCTTCTATGCTGATGTAGGAATTTTCTTTCCTCCAATCGAAAAGAATGCCCCCTTGTTCTTGTCATAGTCCTTGGTACAAACAGATCATGGGAGAGATCTCTATATGGCCCTCTGATATATTTGTACATATTTATTAGGTCTCCCCTAAGTCTTCTCTTTTCTAGAGTAAATAGACCTAATTTTGATAACCTTTCCGTGTATTGTAATGCACCCATTCCATTTATTATTTTAGTAGCC
>NC_134353.1:865755865-865813365 GCF_048569485.1 Anomaloglossus baeobatrachus | reverse complement strand
TAATCTGCGCTTCATATGTATGTCAGTGCAAAAATAGCAAAAAGTTATGGTTCTTTAATAAAGGAGAGAAAAAAAAATAATAAAACTACAGAAATTAAAATTGACTAAGGAGGGAAGGGGTTAAGGCTGGTGGGCACTTTCTTTTCACATAGCACAAAATTATTGCATAAGTTTCTGGTTGCCTTCTTCATTTCTCGCTCCATTTTAGACTCCTTGGAAGGGTTTTCCAGTGTAAAACGACAAGTCTGCAATCACTTTGTCCCTCTGACTGCAGAATTGCAGTGCGTGCGATGTGAGGATTCACAATTCTGTTTTACATGTTTTTAACATATTAAATTGACTTTGTCTTGGACTATTGATTCCCTACTATTTATACATCACATTTTTGTGAGAGCTCCAACACCGGATCTTGGACAAAAAACCTACTTTTAGTTATTTGTGTTTTTATATGACTTTGCACATTTTCAGAACCGGCAAATGCAAAAGCCAACACCAGCAAACTGATTCTCTTAGGATGGGGAAGGTCCTTAGAAACTAGTTACGGTACTTCCTAATCTAAAAATAATAGCTTGCGGTCTTCCCAGGGACAAACTATCACATTGACGCTACAGTCCCTCAAACAAAGATTCTCTCATTAGAGAGAATCAGATCAACTATGCTAATGATACGCCGATCTAACTCCGATTCTCTACCATGTGTGAATCGTAGCACATGGTCAGGAGAACAACAAATGTTCTCCATTTTTCTCGAGTCTCTGGATGTTGGACTACTCTGTGATGTAATCTGAGAGCAGTCTTATGTTTCCCTCCACCCATAGATTCAAATGGGTGCAGGCCATCTTATCTGGGTGGCGTATCACAGCATTCTGCAATTTTTTTCACTGACCCATTTTGTAAGTGGATAAAAATTGAGCATCAGCACTGCACCATTGAATACCATTGGTTCAAGTACTGTCCGAATAAAACATCAGATAGCACTTGTCTAATGTATACAGTAGTGTGAGTGAGCCCTGATGGCTGTTTTCTTGGGGTAATCCACTCCTTCCAATTTCCCTGGTGCATTTGGAAGTGGATCAGTAGTGAGGGGGGTGTCTGATTCTAAGCCCAGTTATAAGCGGTATGTCAGAGACCTCCATTACTAATGCTATCATAAAGTGAGTCAAAAAATAAAAATATTTGATTTATAAAAGACCAAAAACTCTACGTACACCATCTCCTTTTGAATATTTTAACTCCTTCACGACATTTGACATACCTATACTTCATGGTCAGGTAGGGTTCCCGACTGATGACGTATAGGTACATCAGGGCAATTTTTCAGGCACCGTGTCTTCAGACATTGTTATTCCATGACTCTGCCTGATGAATCTAATATCGGGGCTCGTCGCATTGGGGTGTTGCATAGTCTCCCCACAATTATGATTGCTGGGATTAGCTGTTCAGAATTTAACAGCCAATCAAAGGCGTTTCAGTGTTTTGGGAAAGTATGATTATTTTCCCTCACCCCCCCTCCATATCCACCACTATGATGGTCCACTTTACAGCCACAATTACAGTCTGATGGACCACCTCATAGCCCTTTATATAGTATGATGGTCCATCTCACAGCTTATTATCTAATTATCTAGTATGATGGTTCACCTCATAAGTCCTTATTTAGTGTGATGGTTCACCTCACAAGTCGTTATCTAGTATGATGGTCCAGCTCACAAGTCCTTAACTAGCATGGTGGTTCAGCTCACAAGTCCTTATCTAGTATGATGGTCCACCTCACAAGTCCTTTTCTAGCATGGTGGTCCTCCTCAGAAATCCTTATCTTGCATGATGGTCCACCTCACAAGTCCTTATCTAGTATGATGGTCCACCTCACAATTCGTTATCTAGCATGGTGGTCAACCTCACAAGTCCTTATCTAGCATGGATTTGGGGGGAGGGAGGGTAGTGGAGCAAAAAAGGGGATAGATAGAGCAGATAGAGACAGTGAGATGGTAGGGGGGGATGGGACATGCAAGGAAAGTAGGGAGGCTAGGAGTAATAAAGGTGTTAATAGGATTAAATGTCTACTGGCAAATGCAAGAAGTCTTGCAAACAAAATTAATGAATTGGAGACTCTTATGTCAACCATGGATTATGATGTGGTGGGCATTACGGAAACCTGGCTGGATGAAAGCCATGACTGGGTGACAAACATACAGGGTTATAGTGCATTTAGGAGGGACAGGAAAGACAAAAAAGGTGGTGGGGTGTGTATATTTATCAAATCTAACCTAAAACCTGTGTTGAATGATGACATTGGGGGGAACTGCAACAATGTAGAGTCAGTATGGATAAATGTACATGGGGAGGAGAATGAAAAAATGCTAATTGAAGTTTGCTATAAGCCTCCTAACATACTTGAACAAATAGAGGGTGAAATGCTGGAACAAATTGAAAAGGCAGCTAATAATAATAATTGGGTTCTTATTATGGGGGATTTCAACTATCCAGACATACAGTGAGACATATAATCTTCTGGTTGTGCTAAAAGCTGTAAATTCTTATCTACAATTCAAGACCATTTCCTCTCTCAGATGGTAGATGAACCGACGAGGGGAGATAATTTGCTAGATTTGGTCCTGTCAAATAGACCGGATACAATTTCAGATCTACAGGTCCGGGAGCACTTGGGCACCAGCGATCATAATATGGTAAGCTTCAACGTAATATTCAATAGAACATTTCAAAGGGGAAATGCTAAAACCTGGAATTTTAGGAAAGCTGATTTCAACAAATTAAGGGAAGAGCTTAAATGTGTAGATTGGGACAAAGTCATGGTAACTGGGGATACGGAACATAAATGGGGAAAGTTTAAGGATATATTGCTAGAGTCCTGTAAAAAACGTATACCCTCTGGTAATAAAATGTCCCGGAATAAAAAGAAACCACTATGGATAAATAAGACTGTACAAAGTATAATAAAACAAAAACACAGGGCGTTTAAAATCTTGAAGGCTGAGAATACAGAAATAGCATTGCAGGAGTATAACGATATCAATAGGCAATGCAAAAAAGAAATCAAACAAGCAAAACTAGCTACTGAAACAAAAATCGCCAATGACATTAAAATAAATCCCAAAATCTTTTATAAATACATTAATGCCAAAAGGAAAACAAAGGATAGTATCGGCCCCTTAAAATATAATAACAAGTTAGTTATAGAGGACAAACAAAAGACTGAGATATTAATTAGGCATTTCTCATCTGTGTTCACCAAGGAACTGACTGTACCAGGCATCATTCAACAAGTGAAAAATCAAAGTTCACCACCCGATTATAATTAATTTAACACAAGAAGTACACCTACGTCTGAGTAAATTAAACATTGACAAATCCCCAGGGCCAGATGGCATTCATCCACGAATATTGAGGGAATTGAGCTCCGTAATTGACAGACCGCTGTATCTCATCTTTTTAGACTCGCTTGTAACAGGGTTGGTGCCTCATGATTGGAGGATTGCTGATGTGGTACCGATATTTAAGAAAGGTAAGAGGGTAGGTCCAGGCAACTACCGTCCAGTAAGCCTGACATCAGTAGTATACAAAGTTTTTGAGGGCATTTTAAGGGATGACATGCAAAAATATATTGCAGAAAATAATATAATAACTGACAAACAGCATGGATTCATGAAAGATAAGTCGTGTCTAACCAACCTGTTGGGGTTCTATGAGGGGGTAAGTGCAAACCTGGATATTGGTAATGCAGCTGATGTGATTCATTTGGACTTTGCAAAGGCATTTGATACTGTACCACATAATAGGCTTATACTAAAGCTCCAGAAGCAAGGACTGGGGGAAACTATATGCAACTGGGTAAGGAATTGGCTAAAAGATAGGAAACAAAGAGTAGTCATAAATGGAACATTCTCTAAATGGGTCATAGTCAGCAGTGGGGTGCCGCAGGGGTCTGTGCTAGGACCAATTCTTTTTAATCTCTCTCTATTAATGACCTTGTGGATGGGATTGATAGTAAAGTGTCAGTCTTTGCTGATGACACCAAACTATGTAGGATATTAAAAACTGACCTTGATAGTATAATATTACAAAAAGATCTGGATAAGATGTCAGAATGGGCAGATACTTGGCAAATGAGATTTAATGTTGATAAATGTAAAGTAATGCACCTAGGACGGAGTAATCCTATAACTGCGTATACATTAAATGGAAGTAAACTCGGGACTACAGAACAGGAGAAGGACTTTGGTATTCTCATTACAAATAAGCTGAGCAGCAGCACTCAATGTCAGGCAGCAGCTGCAAAAGCAAACAAGATTCTAAGGTGTATAAAAAGAGATTAGATCCCGCGATCCCAACGTATTATTACCCCTCTATAAATCACTTGTAAGGCCACATCTAGAATACGGGATCCAGTTTTGGACTCCACATTTTAAAAAGGACATTCAGAATATAGAATCAGTTCAAAGGCAGGCAACTAGATTATTACAAGGAATGGAAGGCCTCCCATATGGTGACCGGTTGAAAAAGTTAGATATGTTTAGCTTAGAAAAAAGACGTCTCAGAGGAGATCTCATTTATATGTATAAATACATGTGTGGTCAATATAAAGGACTGGCACATGACTTATTTCTTCCGAAGACAATACTAAGGACCAGGGGACACTCACTGCGAGTGTAAGAAAAGCGATTCCGACAGCTAAATAGGAAAGGGTTCTTTACAGTTAGAGCAGTCAGACTGTGGAATACCCTACCACAAGAGGTAGTAATGGCAGATACTATAACAGCTTTCAAAAAAGGGCTGGGTGATTTCCTCAGTACACACAACATTGTTGGTTATAAATGACTTAGTGACCAAATGTAGAACTGGTGGAGGAAGGTTGAACTAGATGGACCTAGGTCTTTTTTCAACCTTAGTAACTATGTAACTATGTAACTATATGGTGGTCAATGTCACAAGTCCTTATCTAGCATGATGGTCCACCTCAGAAATCCTTATCTAGCATGATGGTCCACCTCACAAGTCGTTATCTAGCATGGTGGTCAACCTCACAAATCCTTATCTAGCATGGTGGTCAACGTCACAAGTCCTTATCTAGCATGATGGTCCACCTCACAAGTCTTTATCTAGTATGATGGTCCACCTCACAAGTACATAATTATGCAAGATTTCTCCTTCCCTTCTCTTCAGTGTGACTTTGACATCAGGTGGACCTCTGGAAGTCCAATGCCTGCAAATTCTATCTGCCGTCTGTCCTCTACACTGCTCCGTCCTGCTGTAGTTTCTGTTAAGACATTTAAAACTACGGCACCTAGGGCAGGACAGTATGATGAGGACCAGAGGCAGTCTCATCTTCCAGGCCACGCATGCCCCATAATCTGGAGGATCAAAATTATAATAGAATTTTACTGAACAAGCCATCATCCAGGAGACATATAGGTCTGACTAATTGTGACCCTATACAACCTGTATGCCCAGTTTAATAACCCATAAACCTCAAAAGGGTGACAGATTCCCTTTTAAATTTGATTGCTATGGACTTTCATTAAAAATACTATAAAATAAGACAACTTTGAAGAGTTCACATCTTTAAATTCTAATCGGTTTCTATGTAGAAGAGAATTTGTTTCCCCACGGCACAGCATGTTCACATTGAAATGTTTTAGAAGGAAAAAAGCGAAAAGAGAAAAAAAAGCAGTTTGAAAAACAGATTGTCTGTCACAGCTATAGAGAAAAAAAAAAGAATAAACTTATGTAATTTTTAACACTTTACCTACATATTACTGCTATTGTCCAAATCTAAATATTTTTCTCAATGGAGTTTTGTAGGCTAAACTTTATTTTTTGCCATATGCACATTGTCAGGATTCCCCATTCAGTAGAACATTTTCAAGAACGTTGGTAGTCAGCACCACTGAAATGCAAGTGACAGCCGCTCAAGCAGGTAGCAGAGCAGAATCCTGACAGTGTGTAGCATATGGCACACAGTCTGGATTCGCAAGCTGCAGTCAGACTGCAGAAACTTAAAGGGGTACTCCGGGAAGATAGAAAATGTTTCTACTGTTCCTCTTTTCATACACGATGAAGCTGAGCTGACCACTGCAGTTCTAGTATCTTTAGATCACGTGTAAATCAATAAAATAGTGTCTGCTCCTCACCCCTCCCCAATATTTTTTTTCAATTCCTCTTATTTTACCGGTAGTTCATGGCATTAAGAAAAACAATTCTGACTGCACACCTTCGCTTTAGACCGCTTTTCCTTCTGACCCCACCAAACATAAGTGTGCTCAGGTTGACTAAGCCGCTGTCAGACGCCTCTGAGAATAAAAGGCTCGACATGTTGACTGATGGACCGTAGTTTCTGGCTAAATTGGTAGATATGGGAAATATTAATAAAATGTATATAGCTACCTTTAGGCTACATGAGTTGGATATGCACAGATTTTCCTCTGCGTTTTATAGTACTAGCGTTGTGGGTGAGATATTGTTCTCTGCAGCATCTCTTAATTTAATTTATTGAAAACCACTACATGTCAATTTACACTATGGATTTTACACTCTACAATGCAAAAGGCTAATATGTGGCAAGTCTGGAACTTTTCCACTGCTGCAGAAATGTCCTTTGGGAACGTATTCTTACCCTTTCTGATGAAACATTGATTGCTTAATTAATTGATTGTGTGGAGGAAAGAAAAGTTTTGACAGGATTACCTTACATTGTTGTATTCGCAAATCATCAAAGACAAATTACCAATGTTTCCTTGTGAACTAAAGTGCCTTTTAAACAGATTTTTTTTTTTTTTAAGCTGTCCTATGAATGACCTAGGACTCGACAAATTATGAATACACCCCCTTAGGAAGTTAAGTGAGGCGAAACGCGGATTAGGGTGTAGGGGCACAGATCTTAACATATCCTCCACAGCAATATGCACTTTAAAGTTATTGACTCTCTGTATACTATAGATTGAGTCCTTAATGCTGATTAAAGAGGGGCATGGTTACCAAAATATACATTGTTGTGAATGTGTCTATTTTGTAGTGACGCTGGTGTTCAATATATTCCCATTTGGTGCATCATTGTATTATAACTTTAATTTTTTTTATATCGCCCTTTCTTAAGTTCCTCTTATTGAGGCTTTTCCTGTTTTTAGACTTAATTTTATGAAATTATATGTTTATATCAATTTTTGTTAGAATAGTTCTCTTCTTGTCTGTGATAATACCCTCATCACAAACATTGTGTAGGCTTAGTATTTGAAGTACTATGTTTTTTGTTACATATTGGACATTAATAATTAATCAAAATGATAAATAGGAATCTGATGGTGATTTCCACCCGGACTATCCCTAATGCAGGAGTGAAATTTCTTGTGTAACTATTTCTAAACAGTTGAATTGTGTGAGGAATATGGTATATCAATACATGCCAGTGATACATATTTCCACACATACTGACATGCATCAAGAGGTCACTGTATCCAGGATAGAAATCCAATTCCTCCATTCTGGAACTAATGGTAAGGAGTGAAAGCTAATTATACGGTAATAAGGAGAGAGTCCCTGATCACAGCAAGACCCCCCCCCTCCCCACCCGGTGCCAAAAGTAATTGCACTAGGGAAGTGGATAGACTATTGCTAGTTCCAGAGAATTATCAAAGGGGACCTTCAGATAGACAGGCACTAGTTAAAAAGTATAAAATTGGGGTGTGCATAGCTTCCACAAACATGGCAAGCATATTTCCAGCCTCAGGACAGTGGGACGCACGTAACACATATTTTACCTTAATTGTGGGATGTGCGTATAAGCCCATCTATTTACATAATCACCAGTTTTGTCTGTTCTCCTATACCGTCATGCACCACGGCATTGTCCGTTGCGCATCCGCAGTTCAAATGATGCTCTGACTTCCGGGTCCTCACTGCACGCACACATAGCAGACACCGAACACGTACACACACATAGCGCACATGCATGTATACACAGACACACACACACTGCTGTATACTCACCTGTCCGGGGCTGCCGCTTCTGCTGACAGCCCTTTACTGCAGTTGAATGCTTTGTGGCGCCGTAAAGCATTCAACTGCAGTAAAGCCATGACATCAACCTGCAGTGGCCGCTTCGTACACCGGACGCTATCACTGAGGAGTCTGTGTGCTGCAGCTAGAGGCTTCGCGGGCACGGAGGACAGGTGAGACACTGCATAATAGGGGACAGAAGGGAACCAGCAGGAGCACAATGTGCTCATTACTGCAGAGGACATAAGTCCCCCCCAACCAGATCTGTATGTCCCCAGCCCCCCCCAACCAGATCTGTATGTCCCCAGCCCCCCCAACCAGATCTGTATGTCCCCAGCCCCCCCATCAGATCTGTATGCCCCCAGCCCTCCATCAGATCTGTATGCCCCCAGCCCCCCCACTAGATCTGTATGCCCCCAGCCCCCCCATCAGATCTGTATGCCTCCAGTCCCCCCCCACCAGATCTGTATGCCCCCAGCCCCCCCCACCAGATCTGTATGTCCCCAGCCCCCCCATCAGATCTGTATGCCCCCAGCCCCCCATCAGATCTGTATGCCCCCAGCCCCCCCGCACCAGATCTGTATACCCCCAGCCCCCCCGCACCAGATCTGTATGCCCCCAGCCCCCTCCCCACCAGATCTGTATGCCCCCAGCCCCCTCCCCACCAGATCTGTATTCCCCCAGACACCCCCCCACCAGATCTGTATGCCTCCAGCCCCCCCACCAGATCTGTATGCCTCCAGCCCCCCCACCAGATCTGTATGCCTCCAACCCCCCCACCAGATCTGTATGCCTCCAGCCCCCCCCACCAGATCTGTATGCCTCCAGCCCCCCCCACCAGATCTGTATGCCTCCAGCCCCCCCACCAGATCTGTATGCCTCCAGCCCCCTCACCATATCTGTATGCCTCCAGCCCCCCACCATATTTGTATGCCTCCAGCCCCCCCACCAGATCTTTATGCCTCCAGCTCCCCCAGATCTTTATGCCCACTGCCCCCCCAGATCTGTATGCCCCCAGCCCCCTCCCCACCAGATCTGTATGCCCCCAGACCCCCCCCACCAGATCTGTATGCCTCCAGCCCCCCCACCAGATCTGTATGCCTCCAGCCCCCCCACCAGATCTGTATGCCTCCAACCCCCCCACCAGATCTGTATGCCTCCAGCCCCCCCCACCAGATCTGTATGCCTCCAGCCCCCCCCCACCAGATCTGTATGCCTCCAGCCCCCCCACCAGATCTGTATGCCTCCAGCCCCCTCACCAGATCTGTATGCCTCCATCCCCCCCACCACCAGATCTGCATGCCCCCAGCCCCCCCCACCAGATCTGCATGCCTCCAGCTCCCCCAGATCTTTGTTCCTCCAGCCCCCCACCAGATTTGTATGCCTCCAGCCCCCCCACCACCAGATCTGCATGCCTCCAGCCCTTCCCCACCAGATCTGCATGCCTCCAGCTCCCCCAGATCTTTGTTCATCCAGCTCCCCCAGATCTTTATGCCCACAGCCCCCCCCCATATCTGTATGCCTACAGCCCCCCCCACCAGATCTGCATGCCTCCAGCTTCCCCAGATCTGTATGCCTCCAGCCCCCCACTAGATCTTTAGGCCTCCATCCTCCCACCAGATCTTTAGGCTTCCAGTCCCCCACCAGAACTGTATGCCCCCAGCCCCCCCACCAGAACTGTATGCCCCCAGCCCCCCCACCAGATCTGTATGCCTCCAGCCCCCCCCACGAAATCTGTATGCCTCCAGCCCCCCCCACCAGATCTTTAGGCCTCCAGCCCCCCCACCAGATCTGTATGCCCCCAACCCCCCACCAGATCTGTATGCCCTCAGCTCAGATCTGTATGCCTCCAGCCCCCCAGCTCCCCCCAGCAGATCTGTATGCCTCCAGCCCCCCAGCTCCCCCCAGCAGATCTGTATGCCCCCAGCTCCCCCCAGCAGATCTGTATGCCCCCAGCTCCCCCCAGCAGATCTGTATGCCCCCAGCTCCCCCCCAGCAGATCTGTATGCCCCCAGCTCCCCCCCAGCAGATCTGTATGCCCCCAGCTCCCCCCACCAGATCTGTATGACCCTAGCTCCCCCCACCAGATCTGTATGCCCCCAGCTCCCCCCACCAGATCTGTATGCCCCCAGCTCCCCCCACCAGATCTGTATGCCCCCAGCTCCCCCCACCAGATCTGTATGCCCCCAGCTCCCCCCACCAGATCTGTATGCCCCCAGCTCCCCCCACCAGATCTGTATGCCCCCAGCTCCCCTCACCAGATCTGTATGCCCCCAGCTCCCCTCACCAGATCTGTATGTCCCCAGCTCCCCTCACCAGATCTGTATGCCTCCAGCCCCCCCACCAGATCTGTATGCCTCCAGCCCCCCCACCAGATCTGTATGCCTCCAGCCTCCCCCACCAGATCTGTATGCCTCCAGCCTCCCCCACCAGATCTGTATGCCTCCAGCCTCCCCCACCAGATCTGTATGCCTCCAGCCCCCCCCGATCTGTATGCCTCCAGCCCCCCCCGATCTGTATGCCTCCAGCCTCGCCCCCCCGATCTGTATGCCTCCAGCCCCCCCCACCAGATCTGTATGCCTCCAGCCCCCCCCACCAGATCTGTATGCCTCCAGCCCCCCCCACCAGATCTGTATGCCTCCAGCCCCCCCCACCAGATCTTTATGCCTCTGCCCCCCCCCCACCAGATCTGTATTCCCCTCAGACCCCCTCACCAGAACTGTATGCCCACAGACCCCCTCACCAGATCTGTATGCCACACCATCCCCACTCGCCACTGCTCCTGTCAGCACCACTAAGCATAGACAGGTGTTTATTCCACCGCACTCCCGATGCGATAGCATCGGGCCTATCTCTAGTAATTAATAATTAGCTGCTGGAGGACAATACACTTTGTTTCCTAGCTATGAATGGATAAAATCATATGAAACATGATGGTAAAATGGTCCAAGTGGGATGCACAGAGGTGGAGATATGAGGAATGCTGCAATTTCATAATTCTCTGGAACCTGAAGGCACATCCCATGTCCAGCCCAGTCATAGAACACCAGGTGGGCAGTATGTGGGAGATATATGGGTTATTAAAAACCAAAGTGGACATTTTGGAGGCGTTATTCTCAAAGAGGTCACGTCCAGTAAATGTGGTGAGAGTACCAAGGAAACCATTGGCTCCACAGCGACTCCCCTGTGCAGAGCCAGAACCAGGCCTAGTCGCAAGGAATGGGTAACTATTTCATATGTACATCTGTTGCCCCTATGTCTTATTTGTATCTGCATTGCTGACCATAATATCTGTAACTTTATTGGGTTTTATCTAGTGTGGCCTTAAGTAGAATAAAATATATAATTTAATCCTGGGTTGTTCTTTTATCTCAATCCACGAATTCCATGTCTGTGCACTCTGTTTAGCATTGCATACTACCTGGGGTGGTTTCTGGCCTGATATAATCCTGCTAACTGACCAGGCTTATATCTGAAGAGGAACTGGTGGCAGACTACCTGGTTGGCAGGATGCAGGACCCAGTTTCACTGGGGTTATCGCGGCCTGTCAATGTTGTGAGCGATTGGGGTGTTGTGCCGGAGGTTGCACAGCCCATTATGTCTCCTTTCCTGTTCCCGCGTGGACAGGGGGTGTCAGCGGATCACTTAGCCAAGCTGATCTTCCGTACCCTTTGGGGGGTGCGTGACATCACACCTTGGCAGAAGGGATGTGTCCGTATCGCGTGGCTTCGACGAATTAGAGACAGCAGTGTGTGGGACTGCGAGGTTTGGTGTTGTCATATATTGGTGCTAGCGGTGAGATGTCCGCTGACACCCCCCCCCCCCCACCTTGGCTGTGCGTTAAAGTATGTAAAGTTATATAAAGTTGGAATAGAACAATTGATCATGAAATTTTAGGGGTTGTCTGCTTGTGGCTTACATATCACATGAGCGGAAAAAGATTACCGTATCTTTAGGTTGGTGGCCACATCTATAAGCCATGGTATAGAGCAGCTTTAAGATGATTTCCTTCCTTGGCTGTATATTGTGGTGTTTAATATCCCTAAAACCACTTGCCGCTTTGCTGGGAATTTTTTCTGGTGTGATCATGTAGGAGAGTCAATGTGGTTAGGTGTTGTCTAAATGCTATAAGACTCTAAGCAGACTACAGATTAGCATTTAGTAGGTGTTGAACTTTGCAGAGGTTTTTCCAGCCTTTTCCTTTGATGGAAGGCTCTGATGCAAGTCATAGTACTTTCCTACACTGACACCGGTGTTCCATGGGGTCCGATTATAAAAATATAATTAAGTTTTGTAATCTATGTAAGGGTTGGTAGAGCCCTATGATGTAGATGCTGGTTGTGCTGTACATTTCATGTTTATACCGTGGATCCCCAAAAATAAGACAGTCTTATATTTTCTGCTTTGAAAAATGTGCTAGGGCTTATTTCCTGGGGGTGTCTTATATATGCCTGCTGAATTAAAACCCAAGTATTGCCCCACAAATCTCATCCTCTCTTGAGCTGACAGTGACAGCTACATAGATATATACAGTGTTACTCTCAGATCAGGAGTGCTGCCTCCGATGAATGCGATGAGCAGGCACTTGCTGATTAAGTGAATGCATATTCACCCTGTTCCCCACCCAGAATCCTGCCCACCATTTTGAACCCTACACTCACACTCTGCCTCCTGTACTGTATCGCTGTACCAGGATCACATCACAATCCTAGGTGGCTCTCCTGAGCTGAGAGCGACTGCTGCATAGACATGCATGCTGTCAATCTCCGATCAGGAGTGTCACCGATGATTGCGGTGAGCAAGTGCATGGCTAATTAAGTGAAGAATATTCAGCCTCCTCTTCCATAATCCCGCCCACCGCTCTGCACTGCCATCCGCACTCTACTTGCTATATTACCGCAACGGTCAGCCCAAGGATTGCATTGCAGTCGTTGGCGACTCTCCTCAGCTGAGTGTAACACCTGCATAGACATACATGCTGTCACACTCAGCTGAGGAGAGTCTCCAATGATTGCGGAGACCGAGGCAGAGAATTGTCTCTGGGGCGGTTGCTTTTTTCCCTGCTTGACATTGACAAATCATAAGAGAAGGTATCATGCAGGGACAACAAAAAACAGAATGTCAGACCCGGCTTTCTCTGTGTGAGACATGAAATGACCCCCAGGTTGGCTTTCCTCACTGATCTCACTGCAAATTCGGAACTGGAGGAAAAACAGGTTTTGCGCCGCGCTTGAAGACCACGAACATCAGTGTCAAACAAACAATTTTTTTATTTCATTCCTATGCGTTTTGGAGACCCCAACTGCCTCCTTCAGGGAAAGGAGGCAGTTGGGGTCTCCGAAACGCGTGGGAATGAAATAAAAGAATTGTTTGTTTGACACTGATGTTCGTGGTCTTCAAGCTCGGCGCAAAACCTGTTTTTCCTCCAATTCCGAATTTGATGTTCCACTTGTACAACAGGGCTGCTGCTGGACCGCTTATGCACTCACTTATGCCATTAAAGGAGTTGTGACTGGCACAACCCGACCAGGTGAGTGCACCACTTCTTTGTTTTTCACCCAGTAAATCGGGTAAGACCCTATTGCGCCTTTTCTCTCCTATTTTTAGTCTGATCTCACTGCAAGCATGTACTGTGATTGCAAATGGAGAGGAGACCAGAGCTGTTTCATTACAAACACCTCTGCAGCTCTAATTCCAAGGCAATTTATGTGGGGGATGGCTATAGCAGAGCTGACAGTGCTGTGTGAGGAGAGCCACAAGAAGTGTTTGTAATAAGTCACAACTCCTCATTGATCTCATACTGGCAATCCAAGCCGGGGACGGGAAGGAGTAAAGTAGAGCTGTGTCATTGCAAACACCTCTGCAATGCTCATCTCACTGCAGTCATTGTATTGGAAGGGGAGTAGAGTGAAGCTGACAACTGCAAGAAGTGTTTGTACTGACACACAGCTCTGCTATTAACCCCTGCCCCCACACTGACTACCAGGAGATTAATGCGGCAAGAAATATTTGTAATGACAAACAGTAATCCTTGTAGATGCCAGCAGTGCGATTAGTGAAGAGAGCAGGGTTTTTAAAATTGGTGAAATTCTTCCCTAAGAATTAATTGGAATGTAATACTGATGTGACGTAAAATGGTGACACATCTTCCTACTATTTAGATTAGATTATAAGTCGTGATGAGCAAACCCTTGGATATTTGGATTCGCTGAACTATCAGGTTTGGCAGCTGAACTTGACCCCAGACTCCTAACCCCATATACCTTATGTATTATAAAATGGTGTTAGTAAGGGCTAGGGGGGCTGCAAAAGAAATAAAGTAAGGAACAAAGCATGACAGTCATGCTTGCCAACCTTCCCCCGCAGCTGTAACACTGCTTAAGGGTCTGATCGTTATCTCTTATGCATATGCATTGCTTCCCCCTCCCACTGTCACTCCCGACATCTGGTTGCAGTCAGACTGCGCCCTAGCCTCTGTGACAGCATCTGTGATTCGTTGGAATCACACATGCTTTCTGCGTCTCTATAGTGGTGTAAAAATAAATAAGTAAATTAAAAAAATATGTAGGGTCCCCTGTATATTAATACCTAGCGCATATAAAGCAGACTGCTACAGGCTGCAGCTCCCAGCCGTATGCGTTATCTTGGTTGTGTATCAAAATACGTAGAACACCATGCGGCAGTTTTTAAATTATTTAAATAAACAATTATAAAAAATGACATGCAGTCCACCCTCCCCCATTTTTATACCTAGCCAAGATAAAGCCAACAGCTGGGGGCTGGTATTCTTAACCTGGGGAGACCCATGGTTATTGGTGCCCCCAGACTAAAAATATCAGCTTGCAGCTCACCATAATTGTTGCATTCATTAGATGCGACAATTCCGGCGCCTTACCCAGCTCATCCCGATTGGTGCGGAGGCTATCGAGGTAATATAGGAGGATAATGGCAACTGTTACATAGTTACTTAGGTTGAAAAAAGACCTAGGTCCATCTAGTTCAACCTTCCTCCACCAGTTCTACATTTAGTCACTAAGTCATTTATAACCAACAATGTTTTGTGTACTGAGGAAATCATCCAGCCCTTTTTTAAAAGCTGTTATAGTATCTGCCATTACTACCTCTTGTGGTAGAGTATTCCACAGTCTGACCGCTCTAACTGTAAAGAACCCTTTCCTATTTAGCTGTTGGAATTGCTTTTCTTCCACTCGCAGTGAGTGCCCCCTGGTCCTTAGTACTGTCTTTGGAAGAAATAAGTCATGTGCCAGTCCTTTATATTGACCACACATGTATTTATACATATAAATGAGATCTCCTCTGAGTCGTCTTTTTTCTAAGCTAAACATATCTAACTTTTTCAACCTGTCATCATATGGGAGGCCTTCCATTCCTTGTAATAGTCTAGTTGCCCGCCTTTGAACTGACTCTAACTTCTGAATGTCCTTTTTAAAATGTGGAGCCCAAAACTGGATCCCGTATTCCAGATGTGGCCTTACAAGTGATTTATAGAGGGGTAACAATACGTTGGGATCACGGGATCTAATCTCTCTTTTTATACACCCTAAAATCTTGTTTGCTTTAGCAGCTGCTGCTTGACATTGAGTGCTGCTGCTCAGCTTATTTGTAATGAGAATACCCAAGTCCTTCTCCTGTTCTGTAGTCCCGAGTTTACTTCCATTTAATGTATACGCAGCTATAGGATTACTCCGTCCTAGGTGCATTACTTTACATTTATCAACATTAAATCTCATTTGCCAAGTATCTGCCCATTCTGACATCTTATCCAGATCTTTTTGTAATATTGTACTATCCAGGTCAGTTTTTAATATCCTACATAGTTTGGTGTCATCGGCAAAGACTGACACTGTACTATCAATCCCATCCACAATGTCATTAATAAAGAGAGTAAAAAGAATCGGTCCAAGCACAGATCCCTGCGGCACCCCACTGCTGACTATAGCCCATTTAGAGAATGTACCATTTATGACTACTCTTTGTTTCCTATCTTTTAGCCAATTCCTTACCCAGTTGCATATTGTGTCCCCTAGTCCTTGCTTCTGGAGCTTTAGTATAAGGCTATTATGTGGTACAGTATCAAATGCCTTTGCAAAGTCCAAATAAATCACATCAGCTGCATTACCAATATCCAGGTTTGAACTTACCCCCTCATAGAACCCCAACAGGTTGGTTAGACACGACTTATCTTTCATGAATCCATGCTGTTTGTCAGTTATCATATTATTTTCTGCAATATATTTTTGCATGTCATCCCTTAAAATGCCCTCAAAAACTTTGCATACTACTGATGTCAGGCTTACTGGACGGTAGTTGCCTGGATCTACCCTCTTACCTTTCTTAAATATCGGTACCACATCAGCAATCCTCCAATCATGAGGCACCAACCCTGTTACAAGTGAGTCTAAAAAGATGAGATACAGCGGTCTGTCGATTACGGAGCTCAATTCCCTCAATATTCGTGGATGAATGCCATCTGGCCCTGGGGATTTGTCTATGTTTAATTTACTCAGACGTAGGCGTACTTCATCTTGTGTTAAATTAATTATATCGGGTGGTGGACTTTGATTTTTCACTTGTTGAATGATCCCTGGTACAGTCAGTTCCTTGGTGAATACAGATGAGAAATGCCTATTTAATATCTCAGTCTTTTGTTTGTCCTCTATAACTAACTTGTTATTATATTTTAAGGGGCCGATACTATCCTTTGTTTTCCTTTTGGCATTAATGTATTTATAAAAGATTTTGGGATTTATTTTAATGTCATTGGCGATTTTTGTTTCAGTAGCTAATTTTGCTTGTTTGATTTCTTTTTTACATTTCCTATTGATATCTTTATACACCTGCAATGCTATTTCTGTATTCTCAGCCTTTAAGATTTTAAATGCCCTTTGTTTTTGTTTTATTATACTTTGTACAGTCTTATTTATCCATAGTGGTTTCTTTTTATTCCTGGACATTTTATTACCAGAGGGTATACGTTTTTTACGGGACTCTAGTAGTATATCCTTAAACTTACCCCATTTATGTTCGGTATCCCCAGTTACCATGACTTTGTCCCAATCTACACATTTAAGCTCTTCCCTTAATTTGTTGAAATCAGCTTTCCTAAAATTCCAGGTTTTAGCATTCCCCCTTTGAAGTGTTCTATTGAATATTATGTTGAAGCTTACCATATTATGATCGCTGGTGCCCAAGTGCTCCCGGACCTGTAGATCTGAAATTGTATCCGGTCTAAACTGTCATTTGTCAAAAATGACAGCTGCCACTAAGCCCTTGATTAGTAATGGAGAGGGGTCTATGAGCCCCAATAACCTATGAAAACTCGCTCTATCACTCATCGTAGGGATTATTAACAATCTATTTACAATTTGCCATAGGCAACTAAAGCCCTAAACTAAAGACTGATCAATTATTATATAACTTTTAATTCATTATTTTAAGATCTTTAGGGCAAACTAATTAAAAACGCAAAACACCATGATCTTTCTTCAGATAACATAGGTGATCATTCTAGCCATGAGGGATTCCCTAATCAGACTTATTAGATGTCTATGGTTAACCTATATATCATTTCTATCATAAATGACCACTGGTGTTCGCTATTTAAAACATAAAACAGTAGCCTGTCTAACATGTTTCACCACACTGGCGTCATCAGGAGGCTGAGGCTAATACATATACAGCATTAGCCTCAGCCCCCTGATGACGCCAGTGTGGTGAAACATGTTGGGGAGGCTACTGTTATGTTTTAACCAGCGAACACCAGTCGTCATTTATGATAGAAATAATATATAGTTTAACCATAAACCTCTAATAAGTCTGAATAGGGAATCCCTCATGGCTAGAATGATCACCTATATTATCTGAAGACAGATCACGGTGTTCTGCGTTTTTAATTAGTTTGTCCTAAAGATCTTAAAATAATGGGTTAAAAGTTATATATTAGTTCATTGATCAGTGTTTAGTTTAGGGCTTTAGTTGCCTATGGCAAATTGTAAAACAAGCCCCAATACACCCAGGTCTGATGTAATCCAGACCACGATGTTCCATGACGATACCAGCCCTGCTACATACTGAAGTCTCAGCACGCAGGCACATTAGAGAACATGATCGCCCGCTGCGGCTTCAGGCAGACACTGACTAAGTCACAGCTGTGAGCGGTGACATCACTGAGTTTACTGGCAGTCACAGGTGGAGGTTTCCATTTGTGACCGCAGTGAACTCATTGAGTTCAATGAGACCTGCATTTCCTGAATTTAGTGGCAGCTGTGATTTTTGACATCACAGCTGTCATTAACCCATTATATTACCATATTACCTGGATTGCCACCGCACCAGGGCAATCGGAATGAGCCAGGTAAAGTACCGGTATTAACAAAAAGAATGTTATAACAGCTCACCTAGACCTATATGTATCCCAAATAGTCGACGGGGCCAGGCACATCAGGCCGGATCCTGGTGTAACAGCGATGAACAAGTGAACTGGAAAAAGCCACCCACCATCTTGGAAAAACTCTGAAGCTTTATTGTGAAAAATCCAAAACAAACATAGTGGATAAAAAACTCAGCGTGTAGACGGGTCTACGCGTTTCAGACCTAACATAGAACTGGCCATTAATCATGACAACCTTTACAAAACTGAACATCTTAAATACAAACAACAATTAAGTCATACAATAAACATGCAGGATGATTGGAGGAGATTTGATGCCCATGTGTGGTTAATTGCTGTGGGCTGAACAATCAGACTTGGAAGAACATGACGCCTATGGCAAGAAAATGTCAGGAGTTATACAAAGATAGAAATAAGGAATAAGAGAAATAGGTATAAATACAAAATTTAAATATAGCTTTGAAGCATATGCATGATGTAAATAATCTAAAAGCATTCCAAAAGAATTTATGCGTGATCACACATCAGTGATAAAAATGCATGTATACTGATATCTTATGTTTTGCATTTATAATGTGAATATATACCACAGAGAATTTATGCACGATCATACATTATACATAATATATTATAGTTTTGCATTTATAATGTGAATATATACCACAGAAAATCTATATGTAAAAACCCCCCAAAACAAAACACATATATACGGATATTGTATATTATTTTGCACTTATTATATTTACTGTGTTTTCCAATAACCATGGGCATCCCCAGCCTGGGAATTCCAGCCAATAGCTGTCGACGTTATCTTGGCTGAGTATCAAAATTGGGGGGAGCGCATATTGTGTTTTTATTTGGGTTGTTTTTTTTTTTGTTTTTTTTAAACTATTTAAATGATGATTTAAAAAAAATCCCACATGGGGTCCCTCGTATTTTGTGTGCGGCTGGGGGCTGCAGCCTGTAGCTGTATCTGCCATGGTTATCAATATACGGGGGACCTCACGTCGTCTTCTTTTTTTTTTTTTTTTTTTTATACTCCATTATGGGACCGAGACATTCTCTGTGAGGGCAACGAATCAGACACACAGGCAGTCTGAGTGCAGTCAATCACAAACGCTGTTACAAACGGTGGGCGTGGAAGCAGTGAGATGTAATGAGCGGACCTGGAACCATTTTTGCTTCCTTGTTTTTAGTAATATATAATCTGGGTGACCAAACCCGAACTGAAATCGGACATACAGATTAAAGTCTGTGTTCGGGTACTGGTGTTTATGAATCCCGAACTTTACAGCTCTGGTTCGCTCATCCCTAATTTCAAGTTCTTTATGCTGGGACCTCATACTAGAATGGTCACAGAGTGAACACCTGAAAAACCCTTTTACTTAATGGTGAGAAGAAAGGACTTCCTTCCATTTTCTTCCTGATGAAAACCCGTCAGACTGACTGATCCTTTCTTCATTTGTACAAAAGAGCGGTTTCTCTCTTGACTGTGGTTTTTTTTTTCCCTCCTAAGGTCACATCACAGAATCAAGAGCGATACCTGACACGCTTACATATGAGAGGAACATTGAACCAAAAAATGCAATTCCCTAAAGGTTTAAAAAAATAAGATGTTTCAGCCTTGATGTTTGCTCTGGTTTCATGTGGATTTAAGCTTCTGATACAAGTACTACAACTGCCGCCTTTTGTCTGAGCGAACTGAGAAAGGCAATTTTCATTCATACATTATTGATTTTATTCTGCCCATCTTTTTTTTGTTTTACTTGGGAGGCAATCCTGAATAAAAATCGTAGTGATCAAATACATGACATTTATAGGTCATATCTGATGGTTGCTGATTTATTAAGAAATCCATACATGTGGAGTCAGCACCATTGCTACTGGGTTGTTGTAAATTGTTCCCCCTCCTTCTACATTCCGAAAACTTCGGCGGTGGCCCAAAATACGTCTTACTTTCTAGGCCAAGACTGCTATGGTCCCTTTAATTGTTATGAGGGGAAAGCTTTGTAGGGGGTCCCCCATCCAGGAATTACATCTATAAGACACAATGAAAAGCCATTATATGGTAGTACCATCTACATCAGCATGGCCACTGAACTCTGTGATTGGCTGCAGCGCTGTTGATCTGACGACATTGCTACAGCCGATCAGCAAAGACCGTAGCATGATGAGAAGCAGAGCTGGATCTCAGCAGGTTACATTCAAGCTTGATTTGGTTTCTTTTTTTGCCACCCTGAGTCGCTGAAGCAATAATTTTTGAAAGGGAACAACTCCTTCAATTTCTGTACAGCGCCGCAAAAGAGGAAATTAAACATTTGCTGCATATTATTTTGCAGATTACAACTGAATATGTGACGCCCTGGCCTATCAGGTCGTCACAGGGTATTGTGCAATCTGCCCTTCAGCACAGTATCCACCCTCCTTGGTTACGGGTCCTGGTCCTTTCGTGTTGCTAACAGCTGAGCCAATCAAAACCCTAGGAACACTTTACACTTTACCCACCAGACACACCATTGAGGGGCCTGAAGGGAATAGGGCCGCCCATATGGGGGGTTGGTAGGGGAGAGTGAGAAAGTGAGGAAGAAGTAAAGGCAGTGGAAGGAGAAGGAGCTGAAGTGACTCTCATGAGGAAAGGTCACAGGCGGAGCAGGGCTCCTGAGTCCTGGGTGGCAGATGTTGGTTTGGGCCCGGCAGGAGCTGGAACCCCGGTCGCAGTGTCAAGGGGCATGGACTGCCGAGGAGGGTGGCCGGCGGCATTGAGCCATCAACGGGCAGGGGACAGGGCACGACTGGGTACGTGGACCCTAGGCCGGGAAGGAGCTTCATGCTTCCTGGTAATTTACCCGACGGGGGTGAAGACTTCAAGTGTCATCCCCAACCCGCTCCAAAATCGGGGTACTAGCGCACCGATGGGAAAGAACTTTCCCAATACAGTCCAAAGAAATCCTACACGTGAACCCTGAGAGCAAGCTCACTCCGTTAGCCATACGGGTGAGCGGGACCTGAAAAGTTCCAGACTTGAGGGTCCAAAGAGAAACGCAGGTGCCAAGGAAAGGGCCACAGACTAACCGCAACACCAAGGGCACAGACCAAAGCGTACTCTCACAGCTGCAGTGTTGCTCAGAACTCTGGTTTACAAGCTGTCGGTGTGGTTATTTCTAGACTGAGTGAGTACACTGAAAACCCTTCTCCTAACCCTCAACGGCACCCTTACACCACCATCACCGGGCTCCCGGAGCAAAAAAACCCTACCCATGGAGGGGTTAAAGCACCTTGCTGCTGTGAAGCCCCGCTAGTATGTGTCGGTGCAGTACCTTCAGGGACTCCACGTGGATGGAACAGTCTGGTCACAGGTAGGGAACCTTCTTTTAGGATTGTCGTGACGCCACTCTCAGTATTGCGGTCAGCGGGGACCGCCACTGCAGATTAAGGGATGCCTGGGGCTGATGGTGGGTGCAGTCAGTATATTAGCCCCCTGAGAGTGAGGCAAGCCCCAGGCCCCGGTGTATGTGTGTGGGACCACAGGTCGCAGAATGACTCAAACACAGTCCAAGAAGTCTTTCAACGTGTTTACTCACTGTTTGGAGGTCACGGTGAGATGCCCGGGCGACACTGTGATAACCAGGTGGAACCAGGAATTCCAGGAGGCCGTTCTGAGGGTAGCTGTCCACTCGCCTTCCTTGCACTCTTTCTGTTTTAGGAGGATCCTTTGCTTGAAGCGTGGTAGGACCCCTCCAGGGAAGCTGTTACCACCCTGCTCCCCTCTCTCTGGCTCGTCTGCCGGCAGCGTGGCCTTGGTGGGATGGCTTCTGGCCCTGTCCCCTTATGGGCCTGGTGATTGCTGCTTGGCTCAAGCTCTGTGTAGTCGTGGTGAGGGCATGAAGTACCCCCCCCCACCTGTAGGTTAAGCAGCTCTGGATGATCTGCTGCCTGTACTGGGGACCTAGTTCCCCTTGTGTGCTCGGATACCGGGATCTCCGTACTCAGCCACCCTTCTCTCTGGATGATTTTCAGGCCGACCCACGGTACTCCTTTCTCCCCCGCTTTCAGCTACTGCACTCCTCAGGACCTGTCTCACACGAGAGCTCCTCTGCTCCCTTCCACACGCTTCAACTTCTTCCTCTAGACTCCCCTCTTCCTCTCTCTCTCTGCCCTGCTTCCTAGCAACCAGCCCCTGAACACACCCCCAGCTGGGAATTGAAAGTTAACTCCTTCTGGCTACTCAAGGGTCCCCTCTGGTAATGTGGGAGGCCTGGTCACTATATGTTTGTGTGTGCACCTCATCCTGGCCTTTGGAGATTACCTGGAAGCATTGCTCCCGCATGGGTGCAATACTCTGTGGTGCCTGACCAGGTCAGGGGCGCCACATTCCCCCTTAGTTATCATCAGCACGTCCTCGGGCTGCAAAGACAAGAGAAAGAAAAAGGTAAATACAAACTTTTCCCACACAGGGGCAATTATTTACATTTAAACATACCAGGTACCATTCCACCACCAACCACCCACATGTCCGAACCCCACCCAAAAACCTCCAGGAGGTAGGTCGCCGGTCCTTTTGGTGACCAGGGCTGGGCCATCACATTCCCCAGACCTTTCCTCCAATCTTCCTTTCCTGAGGAGAGTGGTGTAAGGTAGGCCCCATAAACAGGCGTGCCCCCTTGTTGGTGCAGAGCCATGCCCCTCAACAGGCAGACTCTGTGGTTGATACCAAGGAGGTAACTTTTTACAATGCAAAAGTTTGTGGTTAAAGCCAGTTCATAACCAGTGGTCTAACATTTTAAGGAGGTCTCACAATAGTCCTTGTGGGCACATTTCGCTTAAACGTTACCTAACTGTAAACAGGTTAAACATTACATTTCATACAGTCACTTTGAACTAAACTGTACTTTCTCTATAGCGTAATGGGAGCTGACCAAAGTTGCTGCGGGTTGATCTACGCAGTACTATACTGTCATCTGTCTGAGGTTGTGTCCTCCCACCCGATGTATGTGTCTCAATGTGAATAATGGGTGTACTGGGTATTGATACCAGTGCATGGTCTTCTGCTTCAGCTACATTTGGCTCTTCCAGGTTCTGAACAGGTTCTTCTGGTTCTCTTACTTCTCTAGATTGAGGGAATGTAATGACTGGAATAACTACTGCTCCATTGTATTGAGGCCAACTTGCTGGAAAATCTCCAAGTACAGTATGGATCATCTTTTCTTTTGGTTCTTGAACTGGCAAAGGGTTGGGAATTTCTTCAGGGGTTCTTAGTTGTTCAGGACATTTCTTTAGGCGATCTCTAGAAACGACAGCTGTTGTTTTTCCTCCATCTTTGCTGATAAGGCATGTCTTTTCATTGCTAAGCGTCGATGGTAACACAGTATAGGGTTCTTCTTCCCAGTGATTGTCAAGTTTATGACGTCTTCTCTTTCTTTTGAGAACTATATCTCCTGGCATCAAAGGAACAGCAGGTGCTTTTCGATTGTAGGCCTTTTCTTGTTTCTCACGCTGCTGAGTCAGGCTTCGCTCCACACACTCTTGTACTTTCTTGTATTGGGCTTGGCGGTTGGAATCCCAATCAGCACCTTGTAGATGGTCTTCAGGGGTCTCAACTCCCATTTCCAGATCTACTGGCAATCTCCCTGGTCTGGCCCTCATCAGGTATGCCGGTGTGCAGTTCGTGGAACTCACAGGGATGTTGTTATACATGTCCACTAGATCGGGCAGCTTTTCCGGCCACTGACTTCGTTCTTCTAGTGGGAGAGTCTTCAGAAGGTCGAGAATGATGTGGTTCATTTTCTCACACATGCCATTGGTCTGAGGATGGTAAGGCGTAGTACGGATCTTCTGGCAGCCGTATAGATTACAAAACTCCTTAAACACTTCAGCTTCAAAGGCTGGTCCTTGGTCAGTGAGCACTTGGTCTGGATAGCCATGTGGTCGACAGAAATGTGTCTGGAACGCTTTGGCTGCAGTCTGACCGGTCAAGTCCTTGACTGGTACTACCACCAGGAATCTGGAGTAGTGGTCAACCATAGTGAGAGCGTAGTTGTAGCCTTGTCTGCTGGGTGCCAACTTTACATGGTCCAGGGCCACGATCTCCAGGGGCCGTTTAGTTTGGATTGGCTGGAGTGGTGCTCTCTGGCTGTGCTGGTCTTTTCTTCTAAGATTGCAGGGCCCGCAGTTTCGACACCACTTCTCTAGGGCAGATCTCATGCCCACCCAGTAGAATCTTACTTTAAGTAGGGCCTCCAGTTTCTTCCAACCAAAATGGCCTGCACCATTGTGATAGGCTTCTAGCACCATCCTCGTGTCCTTCTGTGGTACAATCACTTGCCACACCTTCTCATGCGTCCTCGGGTCAATGATGCTCCTGTAAAGTTTGTCTTGATAGATGAATAATCGACCCCTCTCCTTCCATAGGTACTGTGCCTCAGGTGGGGCTCCTTTGTCAAGGCTGGCGCCCGGCTGGCTGATCAGTTTCTTTACCAAGCCTACCGCTGGATCATTTTCCTGGGTCTCCTTCCAGTTGTAGTGAGGTAGTGGGTTCAGGGTCACCTCTTGGCGGTTGGCACGCGACTGCCGACACTGTTTTGCTCCATGGCGATGGAACGCTGGCAGCTCAATCTCTTCAAGATCATCTACATCTTCACCCTCGTCTGCTAGGTGAGGCATCCTGGACAGAGCATCTGCGTTGCCGTTCTTGCGGCCAGCTCGATACTTGACAGTAAAGTCATAATTCGCCAGTCGGGCTACCCAACGCTGCTCCATGGCACCCAATTTAGCAGTATCCAAGTGGGTCAGGGGGTTGTTGTCCGTGAAGACAGTGAATTTGGTGGCTGCCAGGTAGTGCTTGAACCGCTCTGTGATAGCCCATACCATGGCCAGGAACTCTAGCTTAAATGAACTATAATTCTCTGGGTTTCTTTCAGTAGGCCTGAGCTTCCTGCTGGCGTAAGCAATCACACGCTCTTTGCCTCCCTGCACCTGTGAAAGCACTGCTCCCAGTCCCACATTACTGGCATCTGTGTACAGTACGAATGGCAGACCGTAGTCAGGGTAGGCTAGGATCTCTTCACCCGTCAAGGCCCCTTTCATTTGTCTGAAGGAGTGTTCTTCTGCTTCTCCCCAGTGAAATGGCGGGCCGGAGATCTTTCCTTTCTTCTTTGGGTGGCCTACCAGGAGCTCTTGCAAAGGCGCTGCCATTTTCGTGTAGCCCTTGATGAACCTTCTGTAGTAGCCTACCAAGCCAAGGAACTGACGTACCTCCCGAACGGTAGTAGGTGTGGGCCATTCCTGGATGACTGTGACCTTCTCTGGGTCCGGTGCTACTCCTTCTGCACTGACCACGTGACCCAGGTACTGGACCTTTGGCTTCAGTAAATGGCACTTGGATGGTTTCAGCTTCATTCCATATCGGGATAGTGCTTCAAAGACTTCAGCCAGGTGTTTCAGGTGGTCCTCGTAGGTCTTGGAGTACACGATGACATCATCCAGGTAGAGCAGGACGGTTTCAAAGTTGAGGTGCCCTAGGCAGCATTCCATAAGCCTCTGGAAGGTCCCGGGGGCATTGCAGAGTCCAAATGGCATGCTGTTGAACTCACAGAGGCCCATTGGGGTGGTGAAGGCCGTCTTCTCCCGATCTTCTTCTGCTACAGATACTTGCCAGTAGCCACTAGTAAGATCTAGGGTAGAAAAGTAGTTGGAGGTTTTTAAGGCAGCGAGGGATTCCTCTATCCTTGGCAAAGGGTAGGCATCCTTGTGTGTTATCTGATTTATCCGTCTGTAATCCACACACATCCTCATCGTGCCATCCTTCTTCCTCACCAGGACTAGGGGAGCTGCCCAGGGGCTGCAACTGTCCCTTATGACTCCTGCCTCCTTCATGTCCTTCAGCATGTCCTTTGTGCGCTGGTAATGGGCTGGTGGAATAGGCCTATGTCTTTCCTTAATGGGAGGATGACTGCCTGTGGGTATGTGATGTTGCACCCCTTTGATCCTACCAAAGTCTAGTGGGTTCTTACTAAAGACCTGCTCGTATTCCTGCACGACCCTGTAAACCCCATGTTTCTGGTAGACGGGTGTAGAGTCAGTCCCCACGTGTAGTTTCTGGCACCAGTCCTCTAACTGCTTTTGGGAGGTCTCATCCTCTGTTGAGTCAGCTTGTGTCAGGGGACCTACAGGTGTTATGGCGTCATTTGAGCATGTAAACAGTTTGGCTATGGTAGCGTACCTTGGTAGTCTGGCTTCCTCCTCCCCACAGTTCAACACTCGTACAGGCACTCGTCCCTTGTGTACATCAACTACCCCCCTGGCTGTCAGAATCGTGGGCCAGTGGTCTGAATGAGTGGGCTCTAGTACAGCCTGGTAGTCTTGTCCTCTGAGACCTACCGCTGCTCTACACCACATCATCATTTCACTCCGTGGGGGTATCACAATGGGGTTTGCATCCATCACCCGTACACTACCAATCTCACCGCCAGCCTGTTTTACCTGTTGCTTCCTCAGAATGATTCGGATCTCTTTCTGCAAGGCTCTTTGCGACCTGCCCTCAGCACCTTCAACAATCTGGTGAAGCAACAACAACACTTCCCCTAGGCAATTTTCTATGACATTAGTGCCTAAAATCATTTGCGGGTTCCTTTCTCTAATATCAGTGTCCACAACAATCAGTCCTTGTCCCTTCATTTCCTGCCTTCCCACCTTTATGGTTACCTCTTTGACCCCGATCTGGTCTATAGGTTGTCCGTTGGCAGCATAGATGGTGAGGGAGGGGTCCGGTGGTCGGAGATCGTCGTCCGACCAAAACCTACGATACAGGACATACGGGATCGTGGTTACCTGAGAGCCGGTGTCCAATAACGCCGGGGTAGGGATCCCGTCCAGGACGATGGACAGGACAGGACGTCCACCCACGTACTGATCACAGCAGCGACTTGGGCCTGATCTTCTTAATCCTGAGGACTGGCCCCCGGCCCCAGGTTTGGCTCGTTTAAAGGACAGGCCCTTGCATAGTGTCCTGCCTCCTGGCAACGACGACAGATGGGTTGTCCAGATGAGTCATAGCGATCACTGCTCCTGCCTCGGGTTGGGGGACCTCTTCTCCTCCGCATCCAAGGGACGTCCTCTGGGTTGTCAGCTAGCAGGATCCGATGAGGGACTTTGGTCTCTGAGGGCAACTGCATTGCTTTCAGGATTTGTGCGACGTCCTTAGTGAGCTGTTGCACCTGGGAGGATAGCGTACTTATGGTCTCTGCTGGCGTGTTGAGTCCTTTTGCAGTTACCAGGGCCTGCGAGGAGGATTCTGCTCCTGCAGCCGTGGAACTGGCAGGCCATGCTGGTGCGACGGGGTCTGTGTCCACAGGAGGTTGGAGTGCTTTCACTGCCCTGTCTTTCAGAATGGCAAAGTCCACGTCAGGGTGTTCCAGGGACCACAGCTTCATCTGCTTCCCATCCTCAGGAGAGCGCAGGCCCCGCAAGAATTGTTCCTTCATCATCCGGTTTCCTTCCTGATCACTGACAGGGTCCACCAGCTTGAGAGCCCGTAGTGCAGCCTGCAGCCTGAGGGCATAGGCTCTTATGCTATCTTGGGGCTTCTGCCGGCAGTTATAGAAGTCCGTCCTCAGCTCTCCCTCGGTGCGGTGTTCAAAAGCAGCTGCTAGTTTGGCAAAGATGGTCTCAACAGAGCTCCGGTCATCATTGGTCCAGGACTCAGCTTCCAATTCTGCTGCCTCAGTCAATTGTCCCAGCACCACAGCGGCCCTCTGCTTACCAGTCATCGCGTGCATGTCTAGCAGGGTGTTGATCTTCTTCTTAAACCCGGTCAGCGTGTCTATTTTACCGGCGTATTGGGGCAGCCATTGCGCTCCTGGGACATACAGCAAGGAAACTGGCATTATGGGGGAGATTTCAGCCGGCGCGGCTGCGACCGCGGCACCGGCACCGGGCGCTGCTGCGTCCAGCGCGACGGGGGCTGGCATCGCTTGGGCTGCGTCGCCCTGACCAGGGGCATTACCTCCTGCAGCGTCCATTTTTCTTCAAAAATCTGCGCGCTCCCTTTCCACTTCCTGGGTCAGTACGCTCTCTGAATTGTGGGGATTCTGGGGCGGCCACACCTCTTCGTGGGCGGTGCTCTTCTCCCTCGCGCGGGCTGCAGCGCGCGCTTTTGAAGATGGCAATATGGCGGC
This sequence comes from Anomaloglossus baeobatrachus, assembly GCF_048569485.1. Classification (NCBI taxonomy): domain Eukaryota; kingdom Metazoa; phylum Chordata; class Amphibia; order Anura; family Aromobatidae; genus Anomaloglossus; species Anomaloglossus baeobatrachus. Next base: position 865,784,773 of record NC_134353.1, on the reverse strand, counting down.
GGTTCAATTTTTGCGGTCGGACCTCTGAGGCACACGGTCACCTGTCTGAACAGGTCTAGTCCCAATCCTGTTCGTGACGCCAGAAGTTGTGAAGCCCCGCTAGTATGTGTCGGTGCAGTACCTTCAGGGACTCCACGTGGATGGAACAGTCTGGTCACAGGTAGGGAACCTTCTTTTAGGATTGTCGTGACGCCACTCTCAGTATTGCGGTCAGCGGGGACCGCCACTGCAGATTAAGGGATGCCTGGGGCTGATGGTGGGTGCAGTCAGTATATTAGCCCCCTGAGAGTGAGGCAAGCCCCAGGCCCCGGTGTATGTGTGTGGGACCACAGGTCGCAGAATGACTCAAACACAGTCCAAGAAGTCTTTCAACGTGTTTACTCACTGTTTGGAGGTCACGGTGAGATGCCCGGGCGACACTGTGATAACCAGGTGGAACCAGGAATTCCAGGAGGCCGTTCTGAGGGTAGCTGTCCACTCGCCTTCCTTGCACTCTTTCTGTTTTAGGAGGATCCTTTGCTTGAAGCGTGGTAGGACCCCTCCAGGGAAGCTGTTACCACCCTGCTCCCCTCTCTCTGGCTCGTCTGCCGGCAGCGTGGCCTTGGTGGGATGGCTTCTGGCCCTGTCCCCTTATGGGCCTGGTGATTGCTGCTTGGCTCAAGCTCTGTGTAGTCGTGGTGAGGGCATGAAGTACCCCCCCCCACCTGTAGGTTAAGCAGCTCTGGATGATCTGCTGCCTGTACTGGGGACCTAGTTCCCCTTGTGTGCTCGGATACCGGGATCTCCGTACTCAGCCACCCTTCTCTCTGGATGATTTTCAGGCCGACCCACGGTACTCCTTTCTCCCCCGCTTTCAGCTACTGCACTCCTCAGGACCTGTCTCACACGAGAGCTCCTCTGCTCCCTTCCACACGCTTCAACTTCTTCCTCTAGACTCCCCTCTTCCTCTCTCTCTCTGCCCTGCTTCCTAGCAACCAGCCCCTGAACACACCCCCAGCTGGGAATTGAAAGTTAACCCCTTCTGGCTACTCAAGGGTCCCCTCTGGTAATGTGGGAGGCCTGGTCACTATATGTTTGTGTGTGCACCTCATCCTGGCCTTTGGAGATTACCTGGAAGCATTGCTCCCGCATGGGTGCAATACTCTGTGGTGCCTGACCAGGTCAGGGGCGCCACACTGCAATCACCGCCACCGAGCGTCCCCAACAGCAGCGGTGGTACTCTACCTTACCATGCATCGGGGGTGGTGTCACGAACTTTCCAAATCCCTTGTACATACTCACCCACTCCTTTTAATTCGAGTGTCCGCGCGGACCCCCGGCTCCGGAGACCCCTCGAATCACCGCGGTTCCGTATCCGAGCGGCTCGGACGCTGCTACGGGGGCGGTATAAATACAAGAAGGAAGAGTAGAATATAAGGTGTCTCGCTGCTAAGGCTCCGTTCACAGCATGTTTTTGCACTACCTTCAACAAATATATCCTGAAAGCTTTTACTGTTCACCCTAGACGTGTCCATTGGATTCTATTAGCAGGTAAAAGCCGAAAGGGTGTCCCTTTTCACCCCTGCCTGGCCAGCAGATGTCAGTCTACAGTGAGAAATAAAAAAGTGAAATGGCCTAGAATACTGCGCTGTTCCACCCAGCATAGTCAAGTAAAAAGCATATGTTAAACATTTCTTTATATACATGTAGGTCTATATTTACATCACGTACATATGTTTTACCTTGGTAGCATATTGGCGGTGGGTGGCATTGTATGGTGTCTGCTCTTATACCGAACAGTGGCTCCATATCTGATGAATGTATGTGACTAGTGATGAGTGAGCTCTACCGTGCTCGATACTAGTGTTGGGTGCTCGAGAGTCCCCCCCCCATCTGAGCATCCGATTTAAAATGGAAGTCAATGGGGGACTCAAGCAGTTTGCCTGTAAAGCTTCCTGATAAATGCTCACACCCACCATTAACGTCCATTATACTTAGGTGACACTTGAGCACCTAACTGCTAGTTACAAGTATCGTGCACCCGAGCATGGTAGTGCTTGCTCATCACTACTTACAAGTACCAAGCACCAGAGCATGGTAGTGCCCGCTCATCACTAGTTACGAGTACTGAGCACCTGAGTATGGCAGTTCTCGCTCATCACTAGTTACGAGTACTGAGTACCTGGGCATGGTAGTGCCCGCTCATCACTAATTACGAGCACCCAAGCATGGTAGTGCTTGCTCATCACTATTTATGATCACTGAGCACCTGGGCATGGTAGTGCCCGCTCATTACTAGTTATGAGCACTAAGCACCTGGGCACGGTAGTACCTGCTCATCACTAGTTATGAGCACTGAGCACCTGGGCATGGTAGCGCCCATTCATCACTAGTTATGAGCACTGAGCACCTGGGCATGGTAGTGCCCGCTCATCACTAGTTATGAGCACCTGGGCATGGTAGTGCCCGCTCATCACTAGTTATGAGCACTGAGCACCTGGGCATGGTAGTGCTCGCTCAACACTAGTGGTGACTAATGCTACAGTTAAAAATGCATCAAAGTTTTCCCTGTGTAGATGTAAAACGAATGACAAAACCACAATGTGACCGTGCTAATAACACCATTGAAGTCTCCTATCTCTACCCTTTGCTTGTTAAAAAATCGGTGATTTCCTCATTTTGGGGAAAGCTCATTAGTGGAAAAATTTTGATCTGTTGGCTGAAGTGTCTTGCTGCTGTGGTTTTTGTTTGTTTTTTTTTTGTTTTGTTTTGTGTCTGTTTTAAATGGTCATTTTGAGGGGAAAAAAATAATTTGCTTAGGTGAGAAAGGTTTGAGTGGCTAAAAACAAAAAGGTTTGTCACAATATAGTTCACTGCCTTCTTATGATTAGGAAATCCATGTTATTAATAGGAGTCTCCTTACTGAGAACCTCAACATCCCTTATTAATATCCCGGCGTTTTCTGTACGTTCCCCACATGCTGAGGCAGATGTATTTAAGCTTTTATCACATGTCCTTTCCTTGTGTCCTCTGAACCCAGCTTGAGCAATGCTCTGAAAGCCTAATGATAAATGTACTTATAATGCCTGTGAAAGGAAGCTTCAGTGGCTCCGAATGTGACTTCTCCCTGGATAAAAATAATTGTTAAAAAATCTGTAAAACTGCCTTTGGTGGAACACTTTTTTCTTTCCTTTTTCTTTTCTTTTCTTTTTTTTTTTTTCTTTTCTTTTCTTTTCTTTTATACTGTTATAACTCAGGCACAAATTGAGTCAAATACACAATTTTAAAACTATTTTTTTTTTTATTCAACCATTGAGAACCCCCCCATTTTTGTTTTATTTTCCCAGTGCATCTAAAATGTAAAAATAAAAATAGTGTGTGCAGATACGGTCAGGGTGCACTTTAGAGCTATTGGTTTTATACTATGTACAGACTTAAACTGGAAACCTGAATATTTAAAGGGAACCGGTCAGGTCCAATATGCACAAAGAAACAAGAGTGATTCCGAACATAGCCATGTATGTCTAATACTTTAGTGACATGCTAAAAATATACATTTACTCTGCTTGGGGTAGAACACACACTCACACACTCACACACTCACACACTCTCACACTCTCACACTCTCACACTCTCACACTCTCACACTCTCACACTCTCACACTCTCACACTCTCACACTCTCACACTCTCACACACTCACACACTCACACACACACTCACACTCACACTCACACTCACACTCACACTCACACTCACACACACACTCACACACACACACACACACACACACACGCGCACACACACACACACGCACACTATACATTATATGTGCATATATATAATGTTTGTCATAGTGCAATGTGGCGCAGGGCTCTAGCAGTGGGCGAGTTACACGTCTCTTACAACCCGGCGCGTTGCGTAAAGGTGGGGTCCTAGCTGGTTATATGGACGTGATGCTCTGGTTGGCCTGGACCATATGTTGAACACTTCAATGATAGGTTTATTTTAGAATAATGGTCTTTTACTGAACAGTAACTACTACAGTAGATAATTGGTGCATAGCTTCACAAATGTTGCTTTTACAGCACGGATCATTTTCATACACAGTCTATTTGCTTCTCCACACATGATATTTTTACTTTCTCTAATTCACTTGTCACTGCCTGAACGGATGGATCCATGTTCCTTCACCACAACCTCACTCATTGCTACAGTCCAGTTAGCGAGGCTCCTATTCTTACCTTTGAGTTGTAAACTCTGTGCCGTACTGCAAGACGTCCTGTCCCAGGATCCGTCTCCAATCGATCACTCTATTCTTCAGTCAATTCTCTCTCTTGTACTCAGGACCACGCTAGCCCCGGTGTCTGTCTCCTCTCACGTGAGGGACACCTACATCATGCTGCTCTGATCACTAGCCAGAGTTTAAATTCACCTTTACTGCATGCTGGGCCCTACCTGACCTCCATTACAGGAAACTGTCTCTGTCCCTTCAGTTCAGCCCTTCCCACTCTGGGCTTGTCTCTACATTAACTCTCCTTACCATCAGGCAGAACACAATCGATCTGTAATAATGAATGTCACAGTATATATTACGAATAATAACAATGCTTGTGTCTTCAAGGGGGAATGTGGGAAGTATTGTTAATAAACCTTTTACAATTCTTTTCACAGCTTGACAACATATTGTCCCCACCACCTATGCAGTTACGCAAATGTAGCACCCCGGAGGTATCATTTCGGCAAGGAAAGTCTGGTAAATACAAAAAATCACTGAATGATGATGGACGACTGCTAAGAAGAGGAAGTCTAGGAGGTGCACTGACTGGTAAGGGGCAATTTTTTAAAGAAGACTATAAAAATCTGCATGTGTGGTGCACTAAATAAAGGCCTCCATTGGCCAAACTCGCCGATATCTGCACATTTGGTCGACAGGCTAATGTAAGGGAAGCAAGATGTAGCATATCTGGCAGTGGCTCGCTGGAGAAAATGGTAGCTCTCGTGTCTATGTGACAGTTGGACAAGATAGCTGCCAGCCAATCCATCGTTTGGTCGACAGCTGTTTTACTCTATGGAGGATTGACAAATTTGCTATACAACTCCAGAGATATAGTTCCTTTTAAGAAAATGTACAAAAAAAAAAGTTAATTGCCACTTTTGCAATACTGACAGTATTATTTAATTTAGTTATACAGGGTTGGCCATTTATATGGATACACCCAAATAAAATGTGAATGGTTGGTGATATTAACTTTCTGTTTATGGCTCATTAGTATATGGGAAGGGGGAAACTTTTCAAGATGGGTGGTGACCATGGTGGCCATTTTGAAGTCAGACATTTTGGATCCAACTTTATTTTTCCCAATGGGAAGAGGGTCATGTAGCACATCATACTTATTGAGAATTTCACAAGAAAAACATTGGTGTGCTTGGTTTTAACATAACTTTATTCGTTAATTAGTTCTATACAATTTTATGACCACTTATAAAATGTGTTTAAAGTGAACCTGTCATCAGAAATTTAGCTATAAAGCTAAAAGTTCCCTCCTCTGCAGCTCCTGGGCTGCATTCTAGGAAGCTTCCTATAGTTCTTGTGGCCACTTTTATACCAAAATAAACACTTTGTAAACTTGTACCTTTTTCTTATGCAAATTTCGTAAATCGTCCATGGGGGCGGGCTGCCTGGGGTCCGTTGCTGTCCTCCTGTCGATTTACGCCGCCCCTGAACGCTAAATTTCAAAGCTCAGGACGCCGCCCCTGGGTGCCCGTGGTCCCGCGCATGCGCTGTTCCGCTGCAGCGGTGCCGTGCACTGTGTGCACGTGTGACCGCTGGTGACGCTTTGCGCGGGCACGAGGTTATGGGCGGCGCTGTGAGTGTCATCAGCAAGTGCCGCCCATAACCTCGTGACCGCACTTTCCCCTATTACTCCAACGTTATGCGCAAGCGCTCGCTGGCCAGATGACCGGACGTCACCTCTTTCCCATCCTGCTCAGCAGCAGGTGACGTCCGGTCATCTGGTCAGCGAGCGCTTGCGCATAACGCTGGAGTAATAGGGGAAAGTGCGGTCACGAGGTTATGGGCGGCACTTGCTGATGACACTCACAGCGCCGCCCATAACCTCGTGCCCTTGCAAAGCGTCACCAGCGGTCACACGTGCACAGAGTGCACGGCACCGCTACAGTGGAACAGCGCATGTGCGGGACCACGGGCACCCAGGGGCGGCGTCCTGAGCTTTGAAATTCAGCGTTCGGGGGCGGCGTAAATCGGCAGGAGGACAGCAACGGACCCCAGGCAGCCCGCCCCCATGGAAGATTTAAGAAATTTGCATAAGAAAAGGTACAAGTTTACAAAGTGTTTATTTTGGTATAAAAGCGGCCACAAGAACTATAGGAAGCTTCCTAGAATGCAGCCCAGGAGCTGCAGAGGGGGGAACTTTTAGCTTTATAGCTAAATTTCTGATGACAGGTTCCCTTTAAAGTGCTGCCCATTGTGTTGGATTGTCAATGGACTCTTGACACATTGATGGCAACACTGCAGAAGAAATGCTAGCACAGGCTTCTAATATCCCTTGTTTCAGATGCTGCACATTTTGTATCTTCACAGCTTAGACAATTGCCTTCACATGACCCCAAACAGAAAAGTCTAAGGGGGTCAGATCAGGAGACCTTGGTGGCCATTCAACTGGCCCACGATGACCAATCAACTGTGCATGTAGGAATGCTCGACCTCTGTTCACATGAGGCGCTTAAGTGCCTTGTCTTTGGGAATTTTTTGTGGTTTCAGCAGTCAAACACCCAGCAATCAAAAAGTTATCCCCATTAGATCCTAACTTTTTTCCAAAATCTCTGGCTTTAGAAACTTCTCTCTAGCCATCAAAAGTTAAACATTCATTTTGATTTTCTTCAATTTGATAGCTGAACTAATTTAAAGGGAACCTGTCACGAGTTTTTTTTTCTTTCTTTTTTTTTTTTTTTTTTTTTTTTACTATTAAACCAAAAGTGTCACCTTCTGCAGCTCCTGGGCTGCATTCTATGAAGGTGCACCTTGTTGCTGTCCCCACTTGCAGACCGCAAAAAGAACTTTATAAAATGTCATCGTTTTGTGTGCTAGTGAGCTGTGTTGGCCTGATGGGCGGGCTCTATTTCGGCTCCTGTCTCTCCTTTTGGCCTTGCTCGCCGTCATCCTGTCATGATTGACACGCCTCCTGCATACTCTGTCTCCCTGTCGCATCTGTTTCCGGGTCCAATCATTAATTTCCGGTGGTATTCACTGCACTGCTCGTCACTCGGCAGTTTTCGGCCATGTTCGCGGTGACGTCAGCTTTCACACGAGTCCATGAGCCGTGGACTTGATTGAACTTTGACTGTCACTGTGCGAGTCTCGCATCGGTATCACCTGGCACGGTGCACACTTTACTGAAGCGGGTTGGCTGCATGTATTTCCATGCAGCCGAGGCGCTCCTGTCAGGAGAGTGTGCCGTGCCAGGTGATATCGATGCGAGTCATACACAAGTGGAATCAAACCCTCACTGTCAGCCTGCTTCAGAGCGATAAAGCAGAGCTGAAATTGCTCTTCCTGTGGACTATGTCGGACTAAGGAGTTTGTTTTATAACAAACATGTCTCTAAATTTTATTTTTTTTTTGTTAATTTTTTTTCTTTTTTTTTTTTTTTTTTCCTGTTTACCAGAAATTCATGGTGGCCTTGTCTAATTTGAATTTGACATGACACCATGAATTTCGTGCTTAGTGCCAGCTGAGAATACAAAGCTAGTATTAACCCCTTTATTACCCAGCATGCCACTGCCATCAAGGCCTCTAGACGAGCCGGGTAAGGGTATGTTCACACATCATCAGGTTTTTGCTGTGCGGCACAAACGCTTCCGTTTTTTTTGCCGCCGGGTGCGGTTTTTCCTCAGACTTTTATTAGCGCCGGATTGTGCCGCATGTATTTGTTTTTGATCCGGTTTTTGCCGGATGCGGCAAAAATCGTCACACTGGCGGCCGCACATGACGCAGAGAGGAACGTTTTTTGCCAGCGGCAAAAAACTGTATAGCACATAATGAAAGTCTATGCGCGCCAAATACGATGGCATGCATCAAACGCCGGAAGCATGTACAGCTGCCGGTTTTTACTTCTGAGCATGCCCAGAAGTGATATAAATTCATTGCTTGTCAGAAAAACACTCACTCACTCATTCACTCACTCACCCACTCACCGATCACCGTCGTGGCGCTGCACAGCTTGTCACCAAGCTCTGGCGCCTTCTCCTGATTTGAAAATGCCGGCCGCCCATTATTCAATCTCATATTCACTGCTCCCCCGCCCACCGGCGTCTATGATTGGTTGCAGTCAGACACGCCCCCACGCTGAGTGACAGCTGTCTCAGTGCAACCAATCACAGCCACCAATGGGCGGGTCTATATCTGGCAGTAAAATAAATAAGTAATTAAAAAAAAGACGTGTGGTCCCCCCAATTTTGATACCAGCCAAGATAAAGCCACACGGCTGAAGGCTGGTATTCTCAGGATGTGGAGCTCCACATTATGGGGAGCCCGCCAGCCTAACAATATCAGCCAGCAGCCGCCCGGAATTGCCGCATCCATTAGATGCGACAGTCCCGGGACTCTACCCGGCTCATCCCGAATTGCCCTGGTGTGGTGGCAATCGGGGTAATAAGGGGTTAATCATGGCAGGCGTCTATGAGACAATGATTAACCTGTAAGTTAAAGTAAATTAACACATACACCCAAAAAAATACTTTATTTAGAATAAAAGACAAAAAAAACCCTCTTTCACCATTTTATTAAAATCCCCAAATACCCCTCCAGGTCTGACGTAATCCACAGAGGTCCCACGACGATTTCAGCTCTGCTACATGAAGCTGACAGGAGCGGCAGTAGAACACCGCCGCTCCTGGGAGCTCCACGTAGCAACTGAAGTGAATTGCGCTGGCAGCGGGGATGTCACTGAGGTAATGCCTGTGTGTGCGGTGATGATGGGGGCTGTAGTGCCGGTGTTTGTGCGGTGATGATGCGTGCGGTAATGCCTGCGTGTGTGTGGAGATGATGACGCGTGCGGTAGTGCCTGCGTGTGCGGGGATGATGCGTGCGGTAGTGCCTGCGTGTGCGGTGATGGTGGGGGCGGTAGTGCCGGTGTTTGTGCGGTGATGATGAGGTCTCTCTCTCATCATAAAGAAAAAAAAAAAAAGAGTCCGTTTTTTTTACCGGATCCGTTGCATCAGTTTTTACACAATCTGAGACTGATACGTTGCATCAGGCACAAACCGGATTGTGCCTGACTGGAAAAAATGGATGTGTAAACTTAGCCTAAAGCACCTGGAAATGACACTAAGAAACAATGCGCCATTTCCAGGTATGGCTGCGGAGAATCCCAGTAATGAGCTGCCTGGTTTTACCTGACTGGTTATCATAATACGGCGGGAGCCCATGCATTTATTTAGTTTTTTTTTTTTTTTTTAATTAAAACAAACAAAAAAAAAAATAGGCTTTCCTGTATTTTGATTGCCAGCCAAGGTAAAGCCAGGCAGATAGGGGTGGTAACCCGTAGCCATCCGCCTTAACTGCTCTGAGAATCAAAACTACTGAGGAGCACTCCGTAATTTTATTTTAATGATTTTATTTATTTTTACAGTACTGTGATGTCAGGCAATTACAGACCCGGCACAGAGAATGGGCGTCTGTGATTGCCTGTTGGAGTAACCCGAATGCAGCTCATACATTCGTATGTGGCAGGACCTGCACACAGCCATAAAGCTTAGGGAAATACTAGAATGTACGGCTCCTAACAGATGTGACGTACCTTGTCATGTGATGTGGCATGTTCAAAATGCAGCCTGATGTTTCCACCTGACGTTTCCAGACAGAAAAACAATGTTTATTCTAAGTCCACGTGGGCATAAAAGTGATTATAACAGATGCCGGGGTCTGGGGGCAAGGCCAGAGTCACACTTGCGAGTGCCTCGCGTGTAACTCGCGCAAGTCTCTCATTGAATCACCCGGCATGGGCTCAAACTCTCCAGACAGGAGCGTCTCGGCTGCATAGACATACATGCAACCGACCCGCTCCTGTCAGGAGAGTGTGAGTCCGTGCCGGGTGATTCAATGAGAGACTCGCACGAGTTAAGCGAGGCACTCGCAAGTGTGACTCTGGCTTAAGACTCCCAGATGGGGAATGCAGGGGGCGCGAAGCCCCTCCTTGCTTGAGTATAGTGGACAGAAAGAAACATCACCATGCCCACCAACCCAAATGGCCGCGCCCATTAACCAAGTCTGACAGGTTATGGGCGTGTCAGAGACCAATATATTCTAGACTCAACCATAAAGCTTATAGAGGGGACACAGCCATGTAGTCTTGCTCAGCTGGTCACACCCTCTAACCCAGAGATAGATCATACACTCTGGCCTTGAACAAAAGAAGATGCCAGAATGTATGGTCCCTTTCCAGGTATGACGTCATTTCCCTCATGTGATACGGGAGTGTGCAAAATGATGCCCGATGTTTCCAGACTGAAGAAACTTTATTTTGTAAAGTCCACATGGACAAGGAGTTTTTTATACTATACGTGAGGGTTTGGGGGCACCACGCAATTGATTTTATAATTATAGTCGATAGGTGGTAACGTAGCCATGCCCACCAAGCAAGCCAGTCATGGCCACTAACCTGGAAACAGACTCCACGTTACACTATATGCTCCACCCTGTGAAGACATCACACCCAAGCTGCCTGCTTTCTTTGTGCCACACATCCTGTGGAACAAAGAAGTTACTTATAAACATGAGATCATCAAATAGTGGCTGTGGACGTGGTGCAGCTAGAGGTGCTGGTGTAGCAGCTGCAAGGAGAGGACATGCTGCGCTAGTGCCTGTTATGCCACCAACCGAAACACCTTTCCAAGGAGAGGAGCATGCCAGCGACAGGGCAATCTATCTTATTCCGTATACCCAAGTACTACTGCACAGATGGTGAGCACAGAACATTCTTCTGCCTTTTTTTTCACCCAGTCCAATGCAGAAAGTGCAGATTTTGCACCTGCGGGCCATAGGCATCTATCTTCCTCACCACCTTGTAAATCAACCAAGCTGTCTGAGGCTGAGCCACAAGGTATTCAGCAGACTCTAATGCTTTTTGATGACTGCAGCCTGGGGTTACGTTCCCCATCCACCTGACCCTGTCCCAGAAGTGGAAGAGACTTAGTGGCCAGATGCCCAATCATTTTTTCTGTTGGAGGAGTCCATGGGAGGGCCAATGCACACGGTCAGCAGAGCATCACACCACGCCTCCGATGATGATGCAACACAGGTGACAACTGCTGCGGATTTCCATGATGTGCATATCGGCAAGGAGTGAGGAGTGTCTGGAAGATAATGAGGGCTTAGACCCCACATGGACTGAAGGACATCATAGTGACGTGCCCAGTTCGGACAATGAGGTGACAGTCACACTGCCCCAGCAACACATCCACAGACGGAGGAGGATGGAAAAGGACAGTGGCCGAGCCCAAACCAGAACGTCTGCTGCTACTACCCACCACGACGATGAACTGAGCACAATTATACTTGCTCCAAAGATGTCTCTGGAGTGGCATTTCTTCAAACCATGTCCTAACAGGATACGGGTGATTTGCAACCTGTGCCATCAGAGCTTGGCGCAAGGACAAAATGTTCTGAACATAAGCACAACCTGCATGACGAGGCATCTGCAAGCAAAGCACTTGATTCAGTGGAATGCATACTTGACAATCCAAAAAATATCAAAGCCTCGTCCTGCTCCTGCTTCAGCTGGGTTCTCAGACTCTTCCTCACAAGCAACAACATTGCCACTGACATCCCTGCAAACCGAGGATGTGACTGCACGACCACAAACACCATTGTCACCAACCATGTCCACAGTTTCACATGGAAGCGTTCAGCTCTCCATCCAACAAACCCTCGCCAGAAAGAGGAAGTACCCCCCTACCCACGCACGAGCCATGGTCCTGACTGACCGAATTTCAAAATTGCTCGCCTTACAAATGCGGCCGTTCCAGCTTGTGGAAAAAGACTGTTTCAAAAATCTGATGGTGGCGTCTGTACCACAGTATGTTGTTCTGAGCCGCTACTATTTTTCCAGGCAAGCCATGCCTGCCTTGCACATATATGTTGTGGACCATATCAAGTATGCACTGGGCAACGCAATCAGTGGAAAGGTTCAGCAAGATGTTAGGAATGCAAGGTTGCATTGGTGCAGGCACGAAGTACCGCGTCTCCACCTGACACTGAGGAGTCAGTGGAAGAATGAGGAAGAGCTGCAAGGCACCAAAGCAGCTTGGGAACACACACCATGTCTCCAGGCAGAGCTGGCCTGACCGAATTTTCGCAAGTTCATGAACACACCAAAAGTTCGGGCACCAACATGTAGTACATTGCCAATCAGCAGGGAGCAACGTTTTCAGAACATGGTGCAAGAGTACATGTCCATGCATCTTGAAGTGCAATCTAATGGGTCTGCCCCTTTTAACTTCTGGTTCTCGAAATTGGACACCAGGCCCGAGATTGCCCTTTGTCTTGGAGGTGCTGGCCTGCCCTCCGGCAAGTGTTATGTCCGTACATGTGTTCAGCACGGCGGGGGGGTACTAACAGACAAGCGCACACGTCTGTCCACAGCCAATGTGGGAACACGGACTTTCCTTAAAACCTTAAAATGAACCAGACGTGGATCGCACAGGACTTTGCGCTACCTTTGGCTGACTAGAGAACTATAACAGCCGCACACAGCCATTGTTAGACTTTAGTTCATATTACTGTTATTTTGTTGTGTCCCCAAATTTGAACCAGCCCCCCCCAAAAAAAACTCAGTTCTATATCTCCACATACAATATCTCTATACAGTATATAGCATACAGCGTCGGCAAAAATTAAGACATCACTTCCAAATTTTCAGATTTTTTGATTTTTCTCTTTATAGGTATGTTTTTGAGTAAAATGTAAATTGTTCTTTTATTCTATAAACTATTTTCAGAAAATAAATACAAAATTTTTGCTTGGAAATTTGAGGACATGTCAGTTTATAGAATAAAAGAACAATTTACATTGTACTCAAAACTATACCTATAAAGAGGAAAAACTGAAAAACTGAAAATTTGGAAGTGGTGTCTAAAGTTTTGCTAGAGGTGTGTGTGTGTGTGTGTGTGTGTGTGTGTGTGTGTGTGTGTGTGTGTGTGTGTGTGTGTGTGTGTGTGTGTGTGTGTGTGTGTGTGTATGTATGTGTATATAATATATATATATATATATATATATTGCCTTATGCTATCTGTCTGTCTGTCTTGCTCCAAAATGACGTCATTACAGTGACAACCGTCGCCACACTGCGCGCACTAAAGAGCCTGCGACCAACGGCTCAGCTAACAGCCCGAACTACGGGCCGACAGGACGACGCCTGACACTTTTCTCCGCACCCACATACGGAGCCCCGACTCCCCGGTGAGTGCTGCACCCCCAAGAGCCCCCACCGGCAACCCAGCCGACACATACCCACCGCTCGCCTCCGCCCCCCTGCACACATTACCCCCCCCCACTCACTCCGCCCTTCACAGGTATACACTGAACGCACGCACGCACGCACACATACATACATACATACATACATACATACATACATACATACATACATGCATGCATGCATGCATGCATGCATGCATGCATACATACACATACACGCATACACACACACACACACACACACACACACACACACACACACCTGGATAGTCACCTGTCCCCAGCCATGCAGTCCTCGGCACTGACGTCCTCAGCGCCATGGCCCCGCTCGGCTCCACCCACCTCGCACTCCACTTCCCGCACATATTAGGCTGCTTTCACACTTGCGTTGTGAGGCATCCGTCACAGTGCGTTGTGTGACACATGTGACGGATTCGTTGGGGAGAGAGAGAGACAAATCGCCTGAGTGCAATCCTCCACCCGAGAGCGGTGGCCGCGGGTAACCTGATGAGGGCACAACTGATTGTGCGGCTCACTTCAGTTGCTGCATGGAGCTGATAGAGAGCCGGTCATGTTCTACTGCCGCTCCTGTCAGCTTCATGTAACAGAGCTGAAAGCGTCGTGGGACCTCTGTGGATTACGTCGGGCTTGGAGAGGTATTTGGGGGTTTAATAAAGCGGTGAAAGAGGGTTTGTTTTTTTGCCTTTTATTCCAAATAAAGGATTTTTTCGGGTGTATGTGTTTACTTTCTATAACTTACAGGTTAATCATGGAAGGTATCTCGGGGAGACTTATGATTAAGGACTTTTTTTGTTTTTATAACAGTCCGAAACGCGTAAAGTTATCATGATCTCCATGTTTTCCATCTGAGTGGACACTTGGTCTTCACGCTATTTTTAATGATGTTTCAATAAATTTTGGATGTTTTACCTAAGGAGATTTTGTGCCGGATCGTCCTGTTCTTTTACTTCATGTTATCTCGGGGAGACGCCTGCCATGATTAACCTAGGACTTAATGGCAGCAGCCCATAGCTGCCACTAACACCTTATTACCTCGATTGCCACCGCACCAGGGCAATTCGGGATGAGCTGGTGCGTCTAATCTAATGGATGCGGCAATTCTGGGTGGCTGCTTGCTGATATTGTTAGGCTGGGGGGCTCCCCATAATGTGGGGCTCCCCATCCTGAGCATATCAGCCTTCAGCCATGTAGCTTTATCTTGGCTGGTATCAAAAGTGGGGGGGACCGCACATCGTTTTTTTTAATTATTTTACTGCATGATATAGACCTGCCTACCGGCGGCTGTGATTGGTTGCAGTGAGACTTACGTCACTCAGCGTGGGCAGCGGGTCTGACTGCAACCAATCATAAGTGCCAGTGGGCGGGGGAAGCAGGGAATACGAGATTGAATAATGAGCTGCCGGCATTTTCAAAAGAGGAGAAGCCGCCGGAGCAGTGTGACAGCTGTGTAGCGCCGCACCCGTGATGGGTAAGTATGAGGGGGGGGTAGATGGGGGAGAGAGACCAGGAGTGATTTTAAACGATTTAGATCGTTCTGCTGAGCATGCTCAGTAGAACGTGACGGAATTTGTCAGCGGATTCCGCCGCTTAACGTATAGCAGCGGAATCCACCACCATAGACAATCATGGAGACACCTTGGCAGATTCCAACGGAATCTGTCAAGGTGCGTTATTTTAACGACCCAAAAACCGCTACATACAGCGCTCCCTCCGCCCGACGCTGCGTCAAAATACCGACTCGGCGTCATCCAGCGGCGGCAACACAGACACTTGCGTTACAGTGCGTCGTCAATACAAGTCTATGGAGAATAGCGCAGTGCATTAACAGACTGTGCTATTTTCCATCGCGGCGGATTGCGCTGAATGCACGTGTGAAAGCGCCCTTACCCTGCATGATGGGAGCACATGTCAGGATGGTGGCTGCACCACGATGGGGGCACATACCAGCATTGGGCCACATCACAACATCCGCATATTTTTACTTAACTTTACACTGTTCATGGCTTTCTTTCATTAAAAGCAATGGACATCATTAAACATTAGACTCCTCTATTAAAACTGTTCCTTCTGCTTGTCATTTTAAAACCAATAAACAATTATAAGAATACTAAATTAAACCTAACCCATCCAGTCCATTCATTACCTTATTATTCAATCTGCTAACCTACATACACATTCTAGACTACCCGATACGCTAGAATCGGGCCACCTTCTAGTGTGTGTGTGTGTGTGTGTGTGTGTGTGTGTGTGTATAATAAATTATATACTGTATATACAAAATAATATACTGTATATTACAAATAAATAATTAAAAAAATGATGTAGCGCTCCGCAGTACTTTTTAATTCTCCGCATAAAGGGGGTGGCTATGGGCTGCCACCCCCCCATCTGCCTGACTTTACCTTGGCTGGCAATCAAAATACAGGGAAGCCTCTTCATATTTTATTTTTTTTTTAATTATTTAAAAAAAAAAAAGTGTGTGGGCTTCTCCTGTATTTTGATTGCCAGTCAGGTAAAACCAGGAAGCTGGGGGCTGGGATTCTGGGCGTGGTAAGGCCCACGCATTCTGGGCCCCCCCCCGCCTAAAAACCGCAGCCACCCCTGGAAATGGCACATTGTTTCTTAGCACCATTTCAAGGTGCTTTACCTACCCTAATGGCTTGCACGCTGGGTAATAAAGGGGTTCATATCAGCTTTGTATTCTCCGCTAGTACTAAGCCCGAAATTCATGGTGTCACGCCAAATTAGACATGGCCACCATGAATTTCTAGTAAAAAAAATAATACCCAACACAATTTTTTTTTTTTTATTAGAAATAAAACAAAAAAAAACATTTAGAGACTCCATCTTTATTATAAAAAAAAAAAAACAAAAACAACTCCTTAGTCCAACATAGTCTACAGGGAGAGCCATATCAGCTCTGCTTCATTGGTCTGTACAGAGTAAGAAACAGGCTAACAGTGAGGGTATGGTTCCACTTAAGTCTCATATCTGTATCACCCGACACAGCGTACACTCTCCTGACAGGAGCGCCTCAGCTGCATGGAAATACATGCAGCCGACCCGCTCCTGTTGGGAGAGTGTGCACCATGCCGGGTGATACCGATGCAAGACTCGCACAGTGACAATCAAAGTTCAATGAGCCATGGACTTGGGTGAACCCTGACGTCACTGCGAACATGGCCGAAAGCAGCCGAAAACTGCCAAGTGACGAGCAGTGTAGTGAATACCATCGGAAGTTAATGACTGGACGCAGAAGCAAAAGCAGCTGGGAGACCGCGGCTGAGCGGGTCTGCAGGATGCGTCGCGGGAGCGGTAAGTATAATGACTGTTTATTATTAATTATATTCTTTAATTTACAGACATCACCTTGCCCCATCCCATAAATGTAAAGTCCAAGTTCGGGGTTCGGACGCAAGTTTGCATTATCTCAGAACTAGAGCTTTACAAAAAGTTTAGACGAGTCTCCTGAACATGAACATCGAAGAGTTTGCCCATCACTACATCTGAACCAAATAAGTTTATCTTAATCTCATCAGAGCACAGGAAATGGTTCAAGTAATCCATTTTCTTAGTCTGCTTGTCTTCAGCAAAGTGTTTGCAGGCTTTTTTGTGCATAATCTTTATAAGGGGCTTCATTTTTGGACGACAGCCATCAAGACCAATTTGATGTGTGGCGCCCCTGACCTGGTCAGGCACCACTGAGTATTGCACCCATGCCTGGGTCAGTACAAACAGGTAATCCCAAAGGCTGACTAGGGTGTGGACACACACAGACACGTAGTAACCAGGACACACACAGCTTAGAGGGGACCCCTGGGCAGACCCTAGAAGGGGGCGTAGCCCTCAGATCCCAGCTAGTGGTGAGTAGTGGGACTGGAAGCTAGGGAGTTGTGCAGTGGCAGTTAAAGGAGTAGGAGTGGAGCAGCCGCGTCTGAAGTGTAGAGCTGAAGAGCAGGACACTAGTCAGACCTTGCACCTGTAGTGGCTGCTGGCAGGGGAGAGCGGCTACCCAGTAGGGCTGCCTGAAAACCACCTAGTGAAGAGGTGGCTGAGTAAGGGGACTACCAGTAGGCCAAGCCCGCACGGGAAACAGGTCCCCAGAGCAGAAACCCATCTACTTGGCCTGCTAAACCTGCTGGTGAGGGTGCTGGATGTACCTCACCAAACAACACAGAGTCCGCAGCATCAACAGCAACGAGGGGGCCCATAAGTAAGAGAAGGCAAGCAGCCAGCATTACTTGGTCCACGCTGTCAGCAAACGGCCAGAAAGGGGAGAAGAGGCAGTTGCAACTTCCCTGGGTGATCCCGGAGCACTCCAGGTCGGGGTCACCTCAAAACTAGGAGGGCTAGGAAGGCGAGTCAGCAGTCACCCCTACGTCGGCCTGAAGGATACCTGATTCCCCTCCTGGTTTTTCATAGCATCGGCCGGGTTGCCTCACTCTACCAGCAAAAAGTGATTAAAAACCCTGAAAAACATTGCTGCCTGTGTGTGAGTTCTTCTGCGACCTGTGGTACTACACACTTACACCTAAACCCCTAGGGCCAGCCTCACTCTCGGGAGGCATAACATCAGACTGCATTTAACGTCAGCCCCAGGCGCTCTCTAAACTGCAGTGCCGGTCACCCCCTGACCGCAATTACCGAGAGTGGCGTCATGATTCCTATTGAAGTTAACCTGACATACCTGTTGCCGGAAGATTCCCAGCACATGAAGACTAGAGTTGAGCGCGGTTCGTGGTTCTCCAGTTCGCGGCTCGAGTGATCTTGGGGGCTGTTCTAGATCGAACTAGAACTCGAGCTTTTTTGCAAAAGTTTGGTAGTTCTAGATACGTTCGAGAACGGTTCTAGCAGCAAAAAAAACCCAGCTAATTCCTAGCTGGCTTTCCGCTGTAATAGTGTAAGTCACTCTGTGACTCACACTATTATGACATTTCAGTGTATAGTGTGCGGGAACAGTGCATTCAGATCACTGCTGTATGTATAATCGCCATTTTTTTTTTTCCTTGTCTTCCTTCCCTAAGCGCGCGCGTGTAGTGGGGAGGGCCAGCATGTCAGCCAATCCCAGACACACACAGCTAAGTGGACTTTTAGCCAGAGAAGCAGCGGTATGTGTGATAGGATGTCCATGTCACATGTCCCTGCATTATAAAAACGAGTATCTGCCCGTCCGGACGCCATTATCTCTTCTGCGTCCTTGGTGTCAGGCATCACTGGCGCAGCTCCTATCGCTGATACAGATGTATACGCTCCATACACAGCGCTGGACAGCATAGGGATAGCACTTTCTATCAGTTCTTTTAAGGGCTCATACCGGCAGGGTCAGAGCCATAGGTGACAGGTCCTGAAAACAGAGTTTAACAGCTACACAAGATGACAGCGTCTGTGTAGCTAAGGTCAGGGATTTCCTCGCTGCATTTCCCCATAAGGAGGGATAGAAAGGCAGGCTTCCTTTCCTCTACCCAGAGACCCACAACCCTGCCACTGTACCCTCCTGCCCTTTGCACACTCCAACTCATTGTTACGAAGCCATTATACTAGCAAACACTGAGTGAACTTAGTGGCATCCTAAACGTGGCTATTGGACTTCTGTATAGTCCCAGTAGTGCACAGATATTTGCAGCACGTCTGCCTGCATTGCACACTCCAACTCATTATAACTAAGCCATTATACTAGCAAACACTGAGTGTTGTGTCCCATGAATGGGAACAACCTGTTGTATATAATTCTTGCATTGCATATTTTTCCTCCTATCAGGAAATTCCTTATTGTTACTAGGTAGATTAGACTGTATGAAGTTTGTCCCTATGTACCTCCCTTAGTTGGCTTCTGTATAGAAAGCTCCTCCCTTCTTCAGTTTAGTCTAGAGGAACCATTGCTGAAGAGACATGTCTGCAACCCTGTACAGATTATTCCTTTTCACCTGCCTTTACTTTGTACTTAATACAAGATTCTAGAAGAAAACTACAGCGTTTCTCCTTGTCTTCCTAAAAGTCATCGTTGGGCTGAGTTGAACTATCTGTGGAAGCCGGTAGAGTGAGTAAAACCATACAGTTATCTAAGGGACTGATAATTAGAGCGGTTGGATTCATTGCTACCAGGAAGAGACAGAATAGTGAAAAGGATTAGCTGTGACCGGGATTAGTATACATATATCAGTAAAGAACCTGTTTCCAGGAGTGCTATACTGCATACAATCCAGAGAATGGATTACCCCAAGGGGCTGATAACAAGCCACAGCATAAAACCTATAGCAGCTTCAGACAAAGTGCCCTGTAAAGTATTAACCTGTTATCAGAACTGTGCAGCTATAAACCTAGAATCACCCATAAGCTAATTGTAAATTGCAGCCAGAGACTCTGCAAATACATCCTGCAAAACTGGCTGCTGGCTGCAGAGATTGCAACATTGTATTGGTTTCCATGACAACCAGTGCAGAGCAGCATTCACCCTTCCTGATGGAGTCAAAAAGAACAATTTCCCTACCTGCTTTAAAGCAACAAGAGGAAGACAGACTTACACTTACATTACAGTGAAAGATCTAAGCGGTTGACCAAACCAACATGGAAGGTTAAAGAGAACCTAGAAACAGCCAGACGTGAACTGTTTACCCAGACAGCATTATTGTGGCAAAGAGTGCAAAAACAAGTGACTGTTTTATCTGCACCTGGTGCTCATGAGCTACCACCAGAGGGAGCCCTTGAACAACTGTACTCAACATACCAGTCTTACAAAGAGATTTGTAAAAAATATTCCTCTACCCTGCTGAGATCAAATACGTCTGAGTCTCAAAAAGAACTACAGGACTTTCAACAGCTTAATGCTGAACGAGACCGCACCGTGCGCGACATTGTGAGCGAGACTGAAGCAAAAATGGCGCAAATGTCAGGAGCGGCATCTTACAAATCCAGGTCCATTAAGAGCTCAAGGCACTCACTCAAATCAGGCTCATCAAGGTACTCAACCCTCAGCGAGCAGCTTTAAAGGCGCGCGCCGAAGCAGAAAAAACGAACGTACAAGCCATCTTCGCCCACAGAGAAGCAGAGATGAAAGCAGAATCTGCACGCAAGGAAGCAGAAATTGAAGCCCTACAGAAGGAATGTGAACACGTGGCGGCCATGGCAAGGCTAAAAGTCTTTGAGCAAGCTCTGGGTGGGAGCCAAGAAGGCAGCGCCAGTTTGTGTGATCTCGACACAGAAGACTCACTTAAGCGTACAAGAGATTACGTGCTGAGCCAAGCCGACGAACTGCCAACTACCATCAACATTCCCGTCAGCGCTAACACTTCTCCAGAGCTTCAAGACACTGATCCACCTACAACTTCCAGCCTTCCAGGTCAGTCCAATGCACCTCAGACTTTCAAGCCTGAACCTGCTTCATATTCCAGTGCACAGCCACACCCTGCGCATCAGCAACCTCTGTATGCCCATGTCTACATGCAACCTAGCATGCCGGCAAGGCACTACACTCCCAACAACTGTGTAGTTCCAGCCCCGCATACAACAGAGACTGTACACACCAAACCGGCGGTCACTGGTCTAAACGCCTACGCCACTCCGTACTTTCCCATGTTCCCGAACCACGCAGCTACGAACCACGCAACCAGCACCACGCAGTCAGCAAATGTGCCCCAAATATCGGAAAGATCAGACATGTCCGACTTTGCGAGGTACATGATCCGCTGAGAACTCACCAACACCGGTCTCACAAAGTATGACGACCAGCCTGAAAACTACAGAGGGTGGAAGTGTGCCTTCAAAACCGCAACGCGTGACCTTGGTATTACGGCTGCTGAAGAGCTGGACTTGCTAATCAGGTGGCTAGGGCCACGGTCTACTGAGAGAATCAAGAGACTC
Source organism: Anomaloglossus baeobatrachus (assembly GCF_048569485.1). Taxonomy (NCBI): domain Eukaryota; kingdom Metazoa; phylum Chordata; class Amphibia; order Anura; family Aromobatidae; genus Anomaloglossus; species Anomaloglossus baeobatrachus. The sequence continues at coordinate 865,763,419 of NC_134353.1, read as the reverse complement.
AGATCCGTCTACATCAGCGACCCAACAAGTGGTCTCGCAACCGCATGGGACAGACTAGAGAAAGGCTTCGGCAGTCATGAAGCAATTGAAGATGCATTGCTGAAACAACTATACGACCTTCCCAAAATATCTGGCAAGGATGCTTCAAAGTACCAGGAACTCAGCGACCTGCTGTCTGAGCTCCAGCTGGCCAAAACAGACACACACCTACCTGGCCTCAGCTACCTGGATCTCTCGTGGGGTGAAACCCATAGTCGCCAAGTTACCTTACAACGTGCAGGAAAGGTGGACTACGGTAGGAACAAACTATAAAAAAGAGCACCAAGTCTCCTTCCCTCCATTCTCCTACTTCTGCGAGTTCATCAATGGCATCGCGGAACGTAAGGCAGACCCCAGCTTCACCTGTGGAGAACCCACCGACTCCACTTCACCGGCTCCCAGATATGAGAGCCCTCATCAAAATGACAGGAAATGTAGGGTCCCAGTATCAGTCAAAAAGACCGATATTCTACCACCTACACCGTCAGCACCAGACAATGGCACTGAAGGCGGGAAGGCCGAAAATCTGAACCGCCAATGTCCTATTCACAAACTGCCACACCCCCTGAAGAAGTGCATTGGCTTCAGGAAGAAACCCCTTCAAGAACAAAAGGAACTCTTGAAAAGGTTTGGGGTATGTTTCAGGTGTTGTGCCTCTACAGAACACCTTGCCAAGGACTGTAAGGTTACAATTAAGTGCATGGAGTGTGACAGCACAGATCACGTACAAGCACTGCACCCATCTCAGCCTGATCCCGCACCTACACCTTCTCCTACCACAAGTCATGGCAGGGAGAGTACAGGCCAAGCTGCAAACCACCTCACAGTATCCTCCTCGTGCACCGCAGTCTGCGGAGAAGATCTCTGGGACAAGTCTTGTGCGAAAATATGCCTAGTAAGGGTATATCCCAAAGGTCACCCAGAAAGGGCCGTGAAGATGTACAGCATCCTGGACGACCAGAGTAACAGGTCACTTGCCAGGTCTGAACTCTTCGACTTGTTCGGCTTAAAAGGAAATGCCTACCCTTATACACTAGGTACTTGCAGCGGCATCTCAGAAGCTTGCGGAAGAAGAGCCAGTGGTCTCGTGGTAACATCTCTTGAAAATACCGTAGAGATACCTCTACCGACACTCGTCGAGTGCAACCAGATACCGGCTAACCGGGAAGAGATTCCAACACCAGAGGCAGCTCTTCACCACCCTCACCTGAGAACTATCGCCAGCAAGATCACACCTCTTGATCATAGTGCAAAAATCCTGATTCTGATTGGAAGGGACATCCTCCGGCTACACAAAGTACGGCAACACATCAACGGGCCACACGATGCGCCATTCGCTCAGCGCTACGAATTAGGGTGGGTGATCATAGGAAACGTCTGCGTAGGCGAAATGAAGAGTCCCGACGTGATCTCCTCCTACAAGACGCACATCCTCCTAAACGGTTGCGGCACTCACTTTCAACCATGTCCGCATCACTACGGGGTGAAAGAGAGGCTGAGCGACACCAAGTGGCGACAGCAGCCTCCCGACTGCGCGGACGCATATCATCTCTGGGATGACGACTTCGGGTCATCAACGTTCGAGTCTACAAACGAAGACAACAAGTTGGCTCTGATGAGAGAAGACAAAGAATTCATAAAGATTATGGATAAAGAGTTCTCTCAAAATGACTCTAACAGTTGGGTAGCCACATTAGCCTTTCGGTCTCCAAGGCCAAGGTTGCCAAACAACTCCCAGCAAGCAACCGCAAGGTCCTCCTCTCTAAAACGTACTTTTTGAAAGACAACCAGGGATGGAGAAATGCTTTGTCGAGATTACGCAAAATATCCTCAACAGAGATCATGCTGAACAGTGGCACCACATTCCCACCGAACAAAACCCAGCCGACCGAGGAACGAGACTCACTGCTGCATCCAAACTCGGCGACAACATGTGGCTGACACCTCCAAGTATCATATACGAGGAGACCTGCGATAACTACGCCGGCAACATGTACGAGCTGGTGGAACCAGAATCCGACAAGGAAATTAGACCGGTCGTCTCCGCTCGCTACACTTCAGTGACATCAGAACAGAAGTTGAGACCTCATCGCTTCGAGCGCTTCTCAAGTTGGTCATCTGAGGTACGAATCGTAGCTTGTCTTATTCACATTGCTCACTGTTTCACCGACTACAAGTCTTCAACGTGCGACGGCTGGCACATGTGTGTGATTCGTCCAGTCACCGAACTCGTGCTACTTTTACCAAAGGAGGACGTTACATGAGCTAACTTTGTCGTTGGACACTGCCACGGCGGGGAGTGTACCTTTCCTTACCCCTGCTGTACGGAGACACAACTGTCCGTGTCCAATTAACCTTGAACTTTTCCTTTGGATTAAAACTTTACCGTTGGATTATTGGGTTGGAGGAAGAGTTGGCATGTTTGCGGCTTCCCCAATCTGAAGATGGGTTTGTTGAACTTGGATTCATTTTTTACATTTTTCTACTTTTCAATTTTTACGCAAGGACAATGCGTCATCAACCAAGCATGGACTTGAATTCAGTGCATTACTGTTGCGTTTTTTGTGTTTGTCTCTCTTCTCGCTACAGGTTTCGTGACATCGAGGGACAGGATCAACTCCTTACGTCGTAGAAGGACTTGTGAAATCATATGATTTCAGACGGGGAGTGTTGTGTCCCATGAATGGGAACAACCTGTTGTATATAATTCTTGCATTGCATATTTTTCCTCCTATCAGGAAATTCCTTATTGTTACTAGGTAGATTAGACTGTATGAAGTTTGTCCCTATGTACCTCCCTTAGTTGGCTTCTGTATAGAAAGCTCCTCCCTTCTCCTTCAGTTTAGTCTAGAGGAACCATTGCTGAAGAGACATGTCTGCAACCCTGTACAGATTATTCCTTTTTCACCTGCCTTTACTTTGTACTTAATACAAGATTCTAGAAGAAAACTACAGCGTTTCTCCTTGTCTTCCTACAAGTCATGGTTGGGCTGAGTTGAACTATCTGTGGAAGCCGGTAGAGTGAGTAAAACCATACAGTTATCTAAGGGACTGATAATTAGAGCGGTTGGATTCATTGCTACCAGGAAGAGACAGAATAAAGAGTGAACCTAGTGGCATCCTAAACGTGGCTATTGGACTTCTGTATAGTCCCACTAGTGCAAAGATATTTGCAGCACGTCTGCCTGCATTGCACACTCCAACTCATTATAACTAAGCCATTATACTAGCAAACACTGAGTGAACCTAGTGGAATCCTAAACGTGGCTATTGGACTTCTGTATAGTCCCACTAGTGCACAGATATTTGCAGCACGTCTGCCTGCATTGCACACTCCAACTCATTATAACTAAGCCATTATACTAGCAAACACTGAGTGAACCTAGTGGCATCCTAAACGTGGCTATTGGACTTCTGTATAGTCCCAGTAGTGCAAAGATATTTGCAGCACGTCTGCCTGCATTGCACACTCAAACTCATTATAACTAAGCCATTATACTAGCAATTTATGCTGCCAGTTTAAGGGCCGTAGTTGCATTGTCAGGGATATTTATTTTTTATTATCCTGCTGTTAATAAAGCTAGACCACCGCTGCAATCTACACCACCTCTCAATTTTTACTACCACATTTTCAGTGCACAATCTTGTCGCAATCAACATGAGTGGCAAAATGACAGATGCTGGTAGAAAGGGGAAGAGGCGTGGTGGAAAAGGAAAAAAAGGGTTTGTCCGTGGGGAAGGTGGCAAAGCTCCATTATCATCTGCTGAAGATAGACCATCTACCAGCAAAAGTAAGATGTCTACTACTTACCGTGGACAGTCCGATGTGCTCCCTTTTTTACGGACTCGAACAACAGGAACAAAGGTAGATGATGGCCAAAAAAGGAAAATGCTTGAATGGATCTCAAGTGGTCCAACAAGTGCCCTCTCAGCCACTTAAAGTACCGCATCCAAAAAACACCAGTCCTCTGAGTTGTCATCCCAATCAAACTTGCTTTCTCCCAGCTCTGAAGTCTCCATCAGCCCTGCACAGTATGGTGGAACTGAGATGGCTGAGTCTGCAGAGCTGTTCAGTCACACTATAGCCTGGGAATCAGAGGTCTGCTCCCAAGCTACAGTGAGTACAGACCAGGAAATGGTCTGCAGTGATGCCCAGAACCTTTGTGACTCTGATTCAGGCCATGAGGACTAAGTTTCTGAGCATAATGTTGACCCTTTGTCACAAACTGTAACACCTGTGGTTATAGACAATGAGGAACATACTGATGACGATGAGACGCAGATACCAGATTGGGATGACAACTTAAATATTCGGTCAGGGCAAGAAGAGGCTCGGTCTGAGGGGCAGGGGAGTGCAAACACAACAATTGATGATGAAGTTCTAGATCCCACCTACTGTCAACCCCCAGTCAGGCACTCGAGGAGGTCAACAGAGGCGGTGGAGGAGGATGCAACCGATGACGAAGTTACCTTGCGCCTTCCTGGACAGAGTCTGAGCACTGGTAGCACGTCTACAACTGCATCATCAGCCACCACTCTGCCTCTGAGCACTAGTCGGGGGGGCTCAGCAGGTCGCATGCCCTCTAAGCCTTGCCTAGCCTGGTCCTTTTTTGACATAGCAAAAGATCGCCCAAATTATGTGATCTGTAAAATTTGTCGTGATTCTGTTAGTAGAGGTCAAAACCTCAGCAGTTTGACAACTTCTTCCATGAATCGTCACATGAATAAATATCATAGGTCCCGGTGGGAAGCTCACCGTGCTGCAATGCGGCCTAGCGGAGCGAACCATCCACGGCCTGCCCCTTCCAGTGCATCCGCGCGCTCTTCATCTTCTAGGACTCTGGGGACAGCTGTCACACCTGGTTTTCCACGCACAACTTCCACCACTGTAACCGCAACAGGCAGTTTGCTTGGTAGGTCGTCAGTTGGTTTGGAAGGGGAAACAAGTGAGTGTGTACAGCTCTCTCAGACATCGATAGCACCAACGTTGGATGAAGGCAACATCATGTCTCCGCCTGCATTTTCCTCACAAACCTGCATTTTTCCAGGGACACCCTACTCAACACAGTCTACACACAGCAGCCAGATCTCTGTCCCTCAGATGTGGTCAAATAAAAGGCCATTTCCTGCGACCCATGACAGCTAAGAGGTTGACTCTATCCCTCTGTAAGCTCTTGGCTACCGAAATGCTGCCTTTCCGCCTAGTGGACACACAGGATTTTAGAGACCTTATGTCTGTCGCTGTGCCCCAGTACCAGATTCCTAGTCGCCACTACTTCTCTAAGAAAGGTGTGCCCGCGCTACACCAGCATGTCGCACACAACATCACCGCTTCCTTGACAAACTCTGTGTGTGAACGGGTGCATTTCACCACCGATACTTGGACCAGTAAGCATGGACAGGGACGTTACATGTCGCTGACTGGGCACTGGGTAACTATGGTGATAGATGGTGAAGGGTCTGCTGCACAAGTCTTGCCGTCCCCACGACTTGTGTGTCAATCCTCTGTCTGTCCAAGTTCCGCCACTGCTTCTGCCGCCTCCACCTCATCTGGGTCCTCCACCTCCGCCCCAAGCCTGCCTGGTCAGGCCACCAGCGTTCTCACTGCGCAGAATGAATCACGCACCCCTCATTACTATGCTGGCAGCAGAGCGCAACGGCATCAGGCGGTCTTTAGCTTGACATGTCTTGGGAATAGGAGTCACACAGCTGAGGAGTTGTGGTCAGCTCTGCGGTCCGAGTTTAATAAATGGTTGTCTCCACTCAACCTGCAGCCTGGTAAGGCCGTGTGCGACAATGCTGCAAACCTGGGTGCGGCCCTTCACCTTGGCAAGGTGACACACGTGCCTTGTATGGCTCACGTGTTGAACCTTGTTGTCCAGCAATTTTTAACACACTATCCCGGCCTAGATGGCCTTCTGACCAGGGCACGAAAACTGTCTGCTCACTTCCGCCGTTCAACCGCCGCAGCTGAGCAACTTGCATCGCTCCAGAAGTCTTTCGGCCTGCCGGTTCATCGCCTGAAATGCGATGTGGCGACACGCTGGAATTCGACTCTCCACATGTTACAGCGACTGTGGCAGCACCGCCGAGCCCTGGTGCAATATGTCATGACGTATAGCCTGGGCCAACGAGATGCAGAGGTGGGGCAGATCACCCTGATGGAGTGGTCTCAGATCAAGGACATATGCACCCTTCTGCACAGTTTCGACATGGCGACAAATATGTTTAGCGCTGACAATGCCATTATCAGCATGACAATTCCAGTCATTTACATGCTGGAGCACACGCTAAACACTATTCGGAGTCAGGGGGTGGGACAACAGGAAGGGGAGGAACTACAGGAGGATTCAAATGCGCAAGGGACAACAACATGACCAAGGTCCAGACGTTCATCATCACCAACGCAGCAGGCATGGGACCATGGTGGACAGGGATCAACAAGGGCGCATAGTAGCAGGCGAAATGTTGAGGAAGGTGCAGGAGAACATGAAGAAATGGAGGACGAACTGTCCATGGACATGGAAGACTCAGCGGATGAGGGAGACCTTGGTCAAATTTCAGTTGAAAGGTTGGGGGGAGATGTCAGAGGAAGAAAGAACGGTTAGCACCTCTATGCCACAAACACAGCGTGGACTTGGTCCGCATGGCTGCGCAAGACACATGAGTGCCTTCTTGTTGCACTACCTCCAACATGACCCTCGTATTGTCAAAATTAGAAGTGATGATGACTACTGGATTGCCACACTATTAGATCCCCGGTAAAAGTCCAAATTTTGTGACATAATTCCAGCCATAGAAAGGGACGCACGTATGCAGGAGTATCAGCAGAAGCTGTTACTCGATCTTAGCTCGGCTTTTCCACCAAACAACCGTGCAGGTGCAGGGAGTGAATCTCCCAGTTGTAACTTGACAAACATGGGACGGTCTCGTCATCTTCAACAGTCTACCCGTACCAGTAGGACTGTATCTGGTGCTGGTAACAGCAATTTTATGGAATCTTTTCATAATTTTTTTTAGACCCTCCTTTGCAAGGCCACCAGAGACAACAAGTCTGACACATAGTAAACGGCTGGAGAGGATGATACAGGAGTATCTCCAAATGAACATCGATGCCATTACTTTGCAAATGGAGCCTTGCTCATTTTGGGCTTCAAATCTAGAAAAATGGCCAGAGCTCTCCAGTTACGCCTTGGAGATTTTGTCGTGTCCAGCTGCCAGCGTTGTCTCTGAACGTGTCTTCAGTGCTGCTGGGTGTGTGCTGACAGATAAGCGCACGCATCTGTCCAGTGACAATGTGGACAGACTAACGTTCATCAAAATGATTAAGTCATGGATCCACCAGGAATTTACTACCCCTGTATCATCCTGGGGAGAGTAAATGCTTGTGGATTTGGAATGTGCTTGATGCAAATTTAGCTGTGACGTGTACAACTGGGGCACAACTGCTGCCACTGAAGGGGTGGGTGTGTGTGGGGCACAATTTTTGGAAAAAAGGGAGACTCCGCTTGGAGT
>NC_134353.1:865685865-865750865 GCF_048569485.1 Anomaloglossus baeobatrachus | reverse complement strand
GTTATCCGCTATATTTATGGTGATGCTGAAACATTTTCCAAGACCTAAAATAATATAATTGACCATAACCTGTTTTTTTGCTGGATCTGTTGTTGACGTCCTAGATCCACCGAATTATTGAAATAAATGCTACGTTCTCACTTTAACACAATTTTGTTGAAATAAAGTATATTAAAATCTGAGAAACATTATATATACATTACTGATCTTGGACTGACAAAGGAGTTGTCTCATAAAGACTGGTTCATATGTTAAAAAAACAAAAAACAAAAAAGTGTTCATATAGCGTGAACTTTTGCACATTTTTCCCATTACACCTACAAATTTAAATGTTTTTTATTGGGCTTTTATGTGATATATCACCACTAAGTAGCAAGTATTTGTGAAACAAAGAAAATGTTGCATAGTTTTCTATATATATTTGTAAAATTGTAATCTGAAAGTTGTGCATTTATATTCAGCCCCTTGAGTCAGTACTTTGTACACCTTTTGCTGCAATTACTGCTTCAAGTCTTTGGGGTATGTCTCCAATAGCTTTGAACATCTAGAGGTTGAAATGTTTTCTTTGTTCTGTAAAAAAAACTGCTCTATTTCAGTGAAATTGGATGGGGACGTCTGTGATCAGCAATTTTAAGGTCTTGCCACAGATTCTCGATGGATTTAGGTCTGGACTGTGACTGGGTCATTCACACAATGATTATGCTTTGATCTAAACCTTCCATTGCAGCTCTGGCTTAATTGTTTAGGATTGTTGTCCTGCTGGAAGGTGAACCTGTGCCCCAGTCTCAAGTCTTTTGCAGCCTCTAACAGGTTTTCCTCCTTGATTACCCAGTGTTTAACTCCATCCATCTTGCCATCAACTCTGACCAGCTTCCCTGTACTCTCCACAGTATAATACTGCCACCACCATGTGTGATTGTGGGGATTGTGTTTTCAGACTGATTTGCAGTGTTAGTTTTTACATACACATAGTACTTTTGCATTTAGCCCAAATAAACTCTCAAAGATACATTTAAATTTCTGGGTTTAGCGTGTAAAAGTAAAATACTTTTTCTGGACTCTATGAATATCATTTGAGAGGGATTCCTACCTTCAGGATTCCAAAACAGAATGCCACTCATTTTGGTAAACTTGTGATGTCCTTATGTATTACATGGACAACTATTTAACTGATTGGTCACCAGTCACTGCAATTGAAATGCCTAGCTGACCGTGACTTCCACCAGCCAATTCTGCTTTTTGCTATAGGTGGCAGGAGCAGGACACACATTTAAAAAAAGGGGTTGTTTTTGGTGAGTGGGAGGAAATAGGGATATATTCTGAGCTATTAAGAGATATTTCTATAGCCGCCATCTTACAAGGTACGTCAGGCCTAAGGAAGCTTCAATCAGTATGCTAATTAACTTGAGGAAATTGTTAGCAATAGTGTAAACAAAAGGAAATCTCCTATGATATGGAAATTAGGTGAGCTGTTTAGGCCTGAGAACAATAAGGGAAAGGATGACACCCCCCCCCCCCTCTGTGATGCTGTAGAAGAAGCCACAGACTATTTACAGGTATCCTGTACTCCTGAGACAGACAGGCACCAGGAATAAATGTGTAATATCTCATGAGCCGTGCTTCCTATAAATATGTCAAGCAGAAATATGGCATCCCGGCATGCTAACGATTCTAGCACATATTTTATATAGGTGTGGGACCTCTGTAGGTATCCCAAACTTGATATTGGGCAGTGGGATACCAGCAGACTACCCATGTGTCCTATCATTGTGAAGGTAAAATCAGAACTGTAAAAATGAGAGCATTGGCGTCCGCCTATGACTTTTCCAGGCAAAGTTATGGCCAATAATCACTTTGGGATATTATTTGAGACTCAAGACAGGGGTGGGGCTGTGCTCCCCTGTGAGGTCACTAGGTAGGAGGGGACGTGGAGGGGAGCCAATTTGATAAAGGCAAGGTGGCCAGGTTTTGGTTGGTCTTTGCTCGGGGGTCAAGTGTACTACACACCTGTGAGAAAGTCCCTGGAACCCTGGTCGAACGGCGCCCCCCTGTGGTCAGATGCACAAGGTAACTGCTTGATCTGTATGCCTGCTTGTAATCCATAACTTACCTGTAAATGTACTCTGACCTATATATATATATATATATATTCTGTAAATTTCATATTGTATATATTGTAGTTTCTAGTGTGCCTTAGGCCAATTATAATATACTAGAAGGTGGCCCGATTCTACGCATCGGGTATTCTAGAATTTACGTATTGTGTATTTAATGTATGATTTTTGATATATATAATATATATATATATATATATATATATAGATGTTATGTGTAGTTGCCAAGTGTTTGTGTAGTGCACTGTAAATGTTCTGGGTGTGGCGGGGGGTGAGAGCGGTGTTGTTTGTGTGTTGCGTTGTTTGTGGAGTGCTGTGTGTCTGTAGCATTGTGTGTGTGTGGTGCTGTGTGTGTGTTGCGCGGTTTGTGTGCGTGTGGGGTGCTTGTGTGTGTTTTGGGGGGAGGTATGTTTTGTGCAGTATGTGTGTTGTGCGGTATGTGCGTATATTTGTGTGTGCCGCAGTGTTTATGTGTTGGGTGTTGTGTGTGTGTGTGTGTGCGGAGTTGTCTGTGTGTGTGGGTGTCTGTGTAGGGCGGTGTTTGTGGTTCCCAGTGTGTGTGTGGTGTGTTGTGTGGTGCGTGCGTGGCGGTGTGTGTGTGTTTTGGGGGGAGGTGTGCACCCCCCATCGTGCTCCATCCCCCATGCTGCGCACCCCCCATCGTGCTCCATCCCCCATGCTGCGCACCCCCCATCGTGTTTCATCCCCCCCATTCTGGGCACCCCCCATCGTGGTCCAACCCCCATGCTGCACCCCCCATCGTGCTCCATCCCCCATGCTGCACAACCCCCATCGTGTTTCATCCCCCCATTCTGGGCACCCACCCATCGTGGTCCACCCCCCATGCTGCACCCCCCATCGTGGTCCACCCCCCATGCTGCACCCCCCATCGTGCTCCATCCTCCATGCTGCACTCCCCATCATGCTCCATCCCCCATGCTGTGAACCCCTCAGAGAGGAGTATAATAGGAGGAGTATAATAGGAGGAGTATAATAGGAGGAGTATAATAGGAGGAGTATAATAGGAGGAGTATAATAGGAGGAGTATAATAGGAGGAGTATAATAGGAGGAGTATAATAGGAGGAGTATAATAGGAGGAGTATAATAGGAGGAGTAGTCCTGGGGGGTGGTGTACAGGTGCCCGTGTGCGGGGGGCGTGGCCTAGCGGGCATCGCATGTGGGGGGCGTCGCCTAGCGGGCATCGCGTTAGTGGGGCGTGGCCTAGCGGGCATCAGGTGCGGGGCGTGGCCTAGTGGGCATCAGGTGCGGGGCGGGCCTGGCCAAACGGTTAATCCATGCAGGGGGCGGGGCCAGGGGGCATCGCGTGCGGGGGGCGTGGTCTAGCGGGCATCGCGTGCGGGGGACGGGCCTGGCCAAATGGTTAATCCATGCGGGGGCGGGGCCAGCGGGCATTACGTGCAGGGGGGCGTGGCCTAGCGGGCATCGCGTGCGGGGGGCGGGCCTGGCCAAACGGTTAATCCATGCGGGGGGCGGGGCCGAGGCGAGCGGCCAATCCGTGTGGAGGGGCGGGTCCAGGCTGAGCCCAGCGGCCAATCCGACGGTTGTCACTGTAAGGACACAATTTTGGAGCAAGACAGACAGATAGACAGACAGACAGACAGACTAAGGCAATTATATATATAGATAATTTAATCTTGGGCTGGTCTGTTATCTCGGTCCTGACCTCCATGTCTGTGTGCTCGGCGTAATAGTTATCGTAATCGATTGGTGGCAGCGAGTTTATGCCAAGGATCAATGTGGGGTGACCGGTGAGATTTGGGGAGGTTTAGATATATTCCGTCCGCTGAGGTCGGGGGAATATATACCTTACTCTCACCGGGAACCCTTCAATCATCGGCATAGTAGAATAGTGGCCTCCTTGCTTATTGTCGAGCAATTCCATAATTGGCCTGACTATAAGAGGGGCGCTAGAGAGCGCGTCACGTGCTCTGTCTGTCGGGTGGTAGAAAGGAGGGGTGTAACTTCCGCTTTCTACCCCCCATTTTGTGACAGTGAGTTGTGTGCTATACCCCAGTGTGATATTCCCAATTCCACTAGTTGTCATTGGAATCGTTGAATGTGCTTGTTGCAAGATACTCTTATGCGGTAGGTATCTGAGTTCTTGTAATGCACGCGAACAGCTGGTTTTGTGTGCGATGTAAAGGCTCGAATACACGTTATACTAAAGTTGGATGAACCTGCCGTCTCTCCCCTGCTGGTTTTTCAATGGCAGATCCTCTGCCAGAATCTTTTCTCAGTGGATTGTCACACAACATAGTGCATGGGGTAGACTGGGTGTTAATTGCTGGAGAAAAAGCAACTTAAAGGGGTGGTTCACCCATTTTTTTTATTTTCTGTATGAGCTCTACTTACCTTTCTAGGCGTCTTCTCCATTGGCTTCTGTTTCCAGTTCTGGCACTGAGCGGCGCTATGCTGCACGCTCAGTGCCGGTCACATGACCCCCTGGAGCTGTGGCCGCCGGCATCCTCTGACGTCCCGGCATTTCCGGGCTCTCAAACAAGACGGGTACGTCACAGGATGCCGGCGCCACTCAGATTGAGTGACAGGGCTGTGGGCGGTGACTACCGCACGTCACAGCTCAGCATCGAGGGGAGGATCCGGAGGACGTTTGTGTGGAGCCGGAAGCGCCCTGCAGATGGTGAGGCTGAGGCACGGGGCGCCAGTGTGCAGTGCAGGGGGGGGGGTTCTTCAGCTGAAATCCCCCCTGCACGTAAGTATGTGATCACACTGTCCACCCGCCCGCTCTGCTGCGATGTCAGGAGAGCGGCCGGTGTCGGGCAGTGTGATCATCTGCTCCTCCCAGCAGCACAGCAGGACGCAGCAAGACACTGACAGGCATGTCACCGCTGTGCTCTGCCATCTGTCCTGCTGCATGGGACCAACTGTCTGCACTCTGTCACCTGCACCACAAGTCACAGTGTGGAGACAGTTGGTGACAGAGCACCTCTGCCCCCCCCGTTCTTTCCCCACTCTCTTCTCTCCCCCCACTCTTCTCCCCCTCCCCTCTTCCCCCTCTTCTCTGCCCCCCTCTTATCCCTCTCTCCTCTCCCCTCTCTTTTCCCTCGCTCTCTTCCCCCCGCGCTCTCTTTTCCTCCCCCCGCGCTCTTTTCCTCCCCCCTGCGCTCTTTTCCTCCCCCCCGCACTCTCTTTTCCTCCCCCCCGCACTCTCTTTTCCTCCCCCCCGCACTCTCTTTTCCTCCCCCCCGCACTCTCTTTTCCTCCCCCCCGCACTCTCTTTTCCTCCCCCCCGCACTCTCTTTTCCTCCCCCCCGCGCTCTTTTCCTCCCCCCTGCGCTCTTTTCCTCCCCCCTGCGCTCTTTTCCTCCCCCCTGCGCTCTTTTCCTCCCCCCTGCGCTCTCTTTTCCTCCCCCCTGCGCTCTCTTTTCCTCCCCCCTGCGCTCTCTTTTCCTCCCCCCCGCGCTCTCTTTTCCTCCCCCCCGCACTCTCTTTTCCTCCCCCCCGCACTCTTTTCCTCCCCCCTGCGCTCTTTTCCTCCCCCCTGCGCTCTTTTCCTCCCCCCTGCGCTCTTTTCCTCCCCCTGCGCTCTTTTCCTCCCCCCTGCGCTCTCTTTTCCTCCCCCCTGCGCTCTTTTCCTCCCCCCTGCGCTCTCTTTTCCTCCCCCCTGCGCTCTCTTTTCCTCCCCCCTGCGCTCTCTTTTCCTCCCCCCTGCGCTCTCTTTTCCTCCCCCCTGCGCTCTTTTTTCCTCCCCCCTGCGCTCTTTTTTCCTCCCCCCTGCGCTCTTTTTTCCTCCCCCCTGCGCTCTTTTTTCCTCCCCCCTGCGCTCTCTTTTCCTCCCCCCTGCGCTCTCTTTTCCTCCCCCCTCGCTCTCTTTTCCTCCCCCCTCGCTCTCTTTTCCTCCCCCCTCGCTCTCTTTTCCTCCCCCCTCGCTCTCTTTTCCTCCCCCCTCGCTCTCTTTTCCTCCCCCCTCGCTCTCTTTTCCTCCCCCCTCGCTCTCTTTTCCTCCCCCCTCGCTCTCTTTTCCTCCCCCCTCGCTCTCTTTTCCTCCCCCCTCGCTCTCTTTTCCTCCCCCCTCGCTCTCTTTTCCTCCCCCCTCGCTCTCTTTTCCTCCCCCCTCGCTCTCTTTTCCTCCCCCCTCGCTCTCTTTTCCTCCCCCCCTCGCTCTCTTTTCCTCCCCCCTCGCTCTCTTTTCCTCCCCCCTCGCTCTCTTTTCCTCCCCCCTCGCTCTCTTTTCCTCCCCCCTCGCTCTCTTTTCCTCCCCCCTCGCTCTCTTTTCCTCCCCCCCTCGCTCTCTTTTCCTCCCCCCTCGCTCTCTTTTCCTCCCCCCTCGCTCTCTTTTCCTCCCCCCTCGCTCTCTTTTCCTCCCCCCTCGCTCTTTTCCTCCCCCCTCGCTCTCTTCTCCCCCCCCTCGCTCTCTTCTCCCCCCCCTCGCTCTCTTCTCCCCCCCCTCGCTCTCTTCTCCCCCCCTCGCTCTCTTCTCCCCCCCCTCGCTCTCTTCTCCCCCCCTCGCTCTGTTCTCCCCCCCGCTCGCTCTTTTCCTCCCCGCTCTCTTTTCCTCCCCCCTCGCTCTCTTCTCCTCCCCCCTCGCTTTCTTTTCCTCCCCCCCTCGCTCTCTTTTCCTCCCCCCTCGCTCTCTTTTCCTCCCCGCTCGCTCTCTTTTTTTCCCCCCTCGCTCTCTTTTCCTCCCCCCTCGCTTTCTTCTCCTCCCCCCCTCGCTTTCTTTTCCTCCCCCCTCGCTCTCTTCTCCCCCCCCTCGCTCTCTTCTCCCCCCCTCGCTCTCTTCTCCCCCCCCTCGCTCTCTTCTCCCCCCCCTCGCTCTCTTCTCCCCCCCTCGCTCTCTTCTCCCCCCCCTCGCTCTCTTCTCCCCCCCGCTCGCTCTCTTCTCCCCCCCGCTCGCTCTCTTCTCCCCCCCGCTCGCTCTCTTCTCCCCCCCGCTCGCTCTCTTCTCCCCCCCGCTCGCTCTCTTCTCCCCCCCGCTCGCTCTCTTTTCCTCCCCGCTCGCTCTCTTTTCCTCCCCGCTCGCTCTTTTTTTCCCCCTCGCTCTCTTTTCCTCCCCCCTCGCTCTCTTTTCTTCCCCCCGTCGCTCTCTTTTCCTCCCCCCTCGCTCTCTTCTCCCCCCCTCGCTCTGTTCTCCCCCCCGCTCGCTCTCTTTTCCTCCCCGCTCTCTTTTCCTCCCCCCTCGCTCTCTTCTCCTCCCCCCTCGCTTTCTTTTCCTCCCACCTCGCTCTCTTTTCCTCCCCCCTCGCTCTCTTTTCCTCCCCCCTCGCTCTCTTTTCCCCCCGCTCGCTCTCTTTTCCTCCCCGCTCGCTCTCTTTTCCTCCCCGCTCGCTCTCTTTTCCTCCCCGCTCGCTCTTTTTTTCCCCTCGCTCTCTTTTCCTCCCCCCGTCGCTCTCTTTTCCTCCCCCCTCGCTCTGTTCTCCCCCCCCTCGCTCTGTTCTCCCCCCCGCTCGCTCTCTTTTCCTCCCCCCCTCGCTCTCTTTTCCTCCCCCCTCGCTCTCTTTTCCTCCCCCCTCGCTCTCTTTTCCCCCCCTCGCTCTGTTCTCCCCCCCTCGCTCTGTTCTCCCCCCCGCTCGCTCTTTTCCTCCCCGCTCGCTCTCTTTTTTCCCCCCTCGCTCTCTTTTCCTCCCCCCTCGCTCTCTTTTCCTCCCCCCCCTCGCTCTCTTTTCCTCCCCCCTCGCTCTCTTTTCCTCCCCCTCGCTCTCTTTTCCTCCCCCCTCGCTCTCTTTTCCTCCCCCCTCGCTCTCTTTTCCTCCCCCCTCGCTCTCTTTTCCTCCCCCCTCGCTCTCTTTTCCTCCCCCCTCGCTCTCTTCTCCCCCCCCCTCGCTCTCTTCTCCCCCCCTCCTCTCTCTCTTCTCCCCCCCTCGCTCTCTTCTCCCCCCCCTCGCTCTCTTCTCCCCCCCCTCGCTCTCTTCTCCCCCCCCCTCGCTCTCTCTCCCCCCCCTCGCTCTCTTTTCCTCCCCCCTCGCTCTCTTCTCCCCCCCCTCGCTCTGTTCTCCCCCCCCGCTCGCTCTTTTCCTCCCCGCTCGCTCTCTTTTTTCCCCCCTCGCTCTCTTTTCCTCCCCCCTCGCTCTCTTCTCCTCCCCCCTCGCTCTCTTCTCCTCCCCCCCTCGCTTTCTTTTCCTCCCCCCTCGCTCTCTTTTCCTCCCCCCTCGCTCTCTTTTCCTCCCCGCTCGCTCTCTTTTTTTCCCCCCTCGCTCTCTTTTCCTCCCCCCTCGCTTTCTTCTCCTCCCCCCCTCGCTTTCTTTTCCTCCCCCCTCGCTCTCTTCTCCCCCCCCCTCGCTCTCTTCTCCCCCCCTCGCTCTCTTCTCCCCCCCTCGCTCTCTTCTCCCCCCCTCGCTCTCTTCTCCCCCCCCTCGCTCTCTTCTCCCCCCCCCCTCGCTCTCTTCTCCCCCCCCCTCGCTCTCTTCTCCCCCCCGCTCGCTCTCTCTTCTCCCCCCCGCTCGCTCTCTTCTCCCCCCCGCTCGCTCTCTTCTCCCCCCCGCTCGCTCTCTTTTCCTCCCCGCTCGCTCTCTTTTTTCCCCCCTCGCTCTCTTTTCCTCCCCCCTCGCTCTCTTTTCCTCCCCCCTCGCTCTCTTTTCCTCCCCCCTCGCTCTCTTTTCCTCCCCCCCTCGCTCTCTTTTCCTCCCCCCTCGCTCTCTTTTCCTCCCCCCTCGCTCTCTTTTCCTCCCCCCCTCGCTCTCTTTTCCTCCCCCCTCGCTCTCTTTTCCTCCCCCTCGCTCTCTTTTCCTCCCCCCCTCGCTCTCTTTTCCTCCCCCCCTCGCTCTTTTCTCCCCCCCTCGCTCTTTTCCTCCCCCCCTCGCTCTCTTCTCCCCCCCGCTCGCTCTCTTCCCCCCCCCCCGCTCGCTCTCTTCTCCCCCCCGCTCGCTCTCTTCTCCCCCCCCCTCGCTCTCTTCTCCCCCCCGCTCGCTCTCTTCTCCCCCCCCGCTCGCTCTCTTCTCCCCCCCGCTCGCTCTCTTCTCCCCCCCGCTCGCTCTCTTCTCCCCCCCGCTCGCTCTCTTCTCCCCCCCCGCTCGCTCTCTTCTCCCCCCCCGCTCGCTCTCTTCTCCCCCCCGCTCGCTCTTTTTTCCCCCTCGCTTTCTTCTCCTCCCCCCCTCGCTCTCTTTTCCTCCCCCCTCGCTCTCTTTTCCTCCCCCCCTCGCTCTCTTTTCCTCCCCCCTCGCTCTCTTTTCCTCCCCCCTCGCTCTCTTTTCCTCCCCCCTCGCTCTCTTCTCCCCCCCCTCGCTCTCTTCTCCCCCCCCTCCGCTCTCTTCTCCCCCCTCGCTCTCTTCTCCCCCCCCTCGCTCTCTTCTCCCCCCCCATCTCTCTTCTCCCCCCCTCGCTCTCTTCTCCCCCCCCCCTCTCTCTTCTCCCCCCCTCGCTCTCTTCTCCCTCCTCACTCTCTTTTCCTCCCCCCTCGCTCTCTTTTCCTCCCCCCCTCGCTCTCTTTTCCTCCCCCCTCGCTCTCTTTTCCTCCCCCCTCGCTCTGTTCTCCCCCCCCCGCTCGCTCTGTTCTCCCCCCCCGCTCGCTCTGTTCTCCCCCCCCCGCTCGCTCTGTTCTCCCCCCCCCCCCCGCTCGCTCTGTTCTCCCCCCCGCTCGCTCTGTTCTCCCCCCCCCGCTCGCTCTGTTCTCCCCCCCCGCTCGCTCTGTTCTCCCCCCCTTCGCTCGCTCTGTTCTCCCCCCCCCCCCGCTCGCTCTGTTCTCCCCCCCCGCTCGCTCTGTTCTCCCCCCCGCTCGCTCTGTTCTCCCCCCGCTCGCTCTGTTCTCCCCCCCGCTCGCTCTGTTCTCCCCCCCCGCTCGCTCTGTTCTCCCCCCCGCTCGCTCTGTTCTCCCCCCCGCTCGCTCTGTTCTCCCCCCCGCTCGCTCTGTTCTCCCCCCCGCTCGCTCTGTTCTCCCCCCCCGCTCGCTCTGTTCTCCCCCCCCGCTCGCTCTGTTCTCCCCCCCCGCTCGCTCTGTTCTTCCCCCCCGCTCGCTCTGTTCTTCCCCCCGCTCGCTCTGTTCTCCCCCCCGCTCGCTCTGTTCTCCCCCCCGCTCGCTCTGTTCTCCCCCCCCCCCCCGCTCGCTCTGTTCTCCCCCCCCCCCGCTCGCTCTGTTCTCCCCCCCGCCCGCTCGCTCTGTTCTCCCCCCCGCTCGCTCTGTTCTCCCCCCCGCTCGCTCTCTCCTGGCATGGTCAGTACAGAAATCTCTCCATCGTGGAGGGGTGAGAGGGAGTAATAAACATGGAGTCCCTACCGTGTCTGTGTATTTATTTCTAATAAAGTATTTTTCTCTGTGTGGTCTTTTTTTTTTTTAAACCCTTTATTGGAGATTCTTAATGGCCAGGTCAACCTTGGCCTGACATTAAGAATCTCGGGCTTTATACTAGCGGGTAAAACATAGCTGGTATTAACCCCTTATTACCCAGCGTGCCACCTGCCACCAGGGCCACTGGAAGAGTTGGATACAGCGCCAGAAGATGGCGCTTCTATGAAAGCGCCATTTTCTGGGGCGGCTGTGGACTGCAATTCGCAGCGGGGGGCCCAGAAAGTTTGGGCACCCTTCACTGCGGATTCCAATCCCCAGCTGCCTAGTTGTACCTGGCTGGACTCAAAAATTCGGCGAAGCCCATGTCATTTTTTTTTTTAATTATTTCATGAAATTCATGAAATAAAAAAAAAAAAAGGGCTTCTCTATATTTTTGGTTCCCAGCCGGGTACAACTAGGCAGCTGGAGGTTGGGGGCAGCCCGTAGCTGCCTGCTGTACCTGGCTAGCAGACAAAAATATGGCGAAGCCCACGGCATTTTCTTAAAAACGTTTTCAGGGAAAAACCTTTATAAAAAAAAAAAATGCTTCCCTGCATTTCTATTGCCAGTGAAAGTAACACCAAGCAGCGGGGGCTAGCAGCCAGTAGCTGCTTTGGTTACCCTTAGCAACAGAAAATGCAGCGGGAGCCCACAAACAATGTGATTTTTTTGGTTTTTTATTTTTAATGAATTTTTTTTTAAAAAAATCGGCATGGGCTTCGCCCATCGAGCACCAGAGCATTTTACTGCTCAATTCATCCCAAGTAATCAGATGACTCCAGTGTCGGCCGATTTACTTGTTCTGTGTCCCCCTGCATCCATCGCAGCGTGTACGGGCTGTGAGGTCAGCGGAGTGGAGACAGTGACATGCTCTGCTCTGACACATAGTGTGCTGCATGTCACTATCTTTCTCCACTCTGGCACTTGTAGTGCAGGTGACTGGATGCTACATGTCACTAACTGTCTCCACTATGGGACTTGTTGTGCAGGTGAGAGTGTATACAGTTGGTACTATGCAGCAGAAATCACAGAGTGGGGCAGTTAGTGACATGTATCATCCGGTCACCTGCACAACAAGTCCCAGAGTGGATACAGTGACATGCAGCACACTATGTGTCAGAGCAGAGCATGTCACCAACTTGCTCTGCTCTGTCACCTGCGGTGCTGCATGTCACGTTTTTGCCGCGATTTGGTGCCTTTTTTGCTGCGTTTTTGCTCACTGCGTTTTTAATCAGTGCACAATGCCATTAAAGATTGTTGATGAAAAAAATAAAAAAGGTCTGATGTCATTTCCTTATTCAAAATGTTCATTGTATGCAGGAGAGCAGACAGCAGCTGCAGAACTACAAGGCTCAGCATCATCCATCCAGGACTGTATGCAGTTTTTTACCCAAAAAGAAAAAAAAAATGACGTGGGCTTCGCCATATTTTTGTATGCTAGCCGGGTACAGCAGGCAGGTACGGGCTGCCCCCAACCCCCAGCTGCCTAGTTGTACCCGGCTGGGAACCAAAAATATAGAGAAGCCCTTTTTTTTTTTTTTTTAATTATTTCATGAATTTCATGAAATAATTTTAAAAAAAAATGACGTGAGCTTCGCCTAATTTTGGTGTCCAGCCGGGTACAACTAGGCAGCTGGGGACTGGAATCCACAGTGAAGGGTGCCAAAGCTTTCTGGGCACCCCCACTGCGAATTGCAGTCCGCAGCCACCCCAGAAAATGGCGCTTTCATAGAAGCGCCATCTTCTGGCACTGTATCCAACTCTTCCAGCTGCCCTGATGCCGGGTGGCTAGCCGGGTAATAATGGAGTTAGGACTAGCTGTATATTATCAGCTAGCCCTAAGCCCGAAATTCATGGTGTCACGCCAATATTAGACATGGCCACCATGAATTTCTAGTAATGATAAAAAAAAAAAAAAACACAACACACAGAAAAATATTTTTATTAGAAATAAAACACAACACAATTAGTGACTCCATCTTTATTGAAATAAACCCCCCTCCGCAGTAATCCTGGGTTAGGGTCCCGCGCCGTCCAATCCGGATCCAATATTATCTGATCAGTTTGCTGGAAGGCAAAGCGATCAGATGATGTGTCAGGATCAAGTGCCTGAATCACATCACACATCAGCTGATTGTATAAAAGCCGGTTATACAATCAGCTGATGCATCAGTAGAAAAAAAAAAAATAATACTCACTTATGTGCTGTGCTGATTACCGGCAGCTCCAGGAGCGATCGATTGGACAGGAGTCTGATCCCGTCCGATCGCTGCAGGAGCTGCCGGTAATCAGCTGATGAAGTCCCCTGACGGCAGGATCAGCTGATAGCCGGCCGCGAAAAAGCCGGCGAGACTACGATCAGCTGATGCGTCAGGTGACTGCATCAGGTGATCCACGGCCAGGTCCTGCAAGCTTCGTGCATGCACCGGGGAGACTGCACACAGCCAGAGCGGCGGTATCGGAAGGAGATGGGAGCGGGCATGGCACCGGGACCCTGCAGACAGGTGAGTATGACATACACACACACATACACACTCGCTCACACACTGTATATATACACACACACACTGTATATACGCATACACACTGTATATACGCGCACACACACTTTCTTCCCCTGGCTGTGTAGAGCTGCTGCTGTCTCTGTATGATTGATCTCAGTGCACATCCACTGGGAAGAGGCAGGGAGGAGGGTTTGGACACAATGGGTGTGTTAGATAAGCCAGACACCGCCCTAGAGCCACAAAGAATTCTTGGACTTGTAGGAACTGAACACAGGAAGTCAGAGGAGAGATTAACCCCATCAGAGCTGGAGCCAGCAATGAGCATGTGCTGCTAGTGCACAATGAAAGGCAAAACATAATAGATGTGTTGAGGGGCACATATTAGCAAGATTTATCAGAAAAAAAAAAAATCAGTTTTGGTAACTGGACAACTTCTTTAATGTTAAGGGGCCCGGTAAAAAGAAGAAAAAAAATGTGGAAATTCAATAAATAACGTCCAAGAACCAACTGATTTTTAATTTATTATGCTGGCTTATATAGCACTGCACTATACTACAACGCTGTACATCACTGCCCCCATTAGGGAATATATATTATGAGCCCTATCAGTATGTCCTTCGAGTATGGGAGGAAACCGGAGAACCCAAAGGAAACCCACGCAAACACGGGGAGAACATACAAACTTTGTAGATGGTAAATTGATGATGGTCTTTTGATGAAAGCCTGTTTATTCAGTAGAGAAAAGTGTTCTTTACTGCACTAAAGTGGCAGTAGGGGTGCGGAGGAAGAGCACCGGGCTGCGCTACAGCCGAACAGCAGGCTCTGCCACAACTAACGGGGCCCCCGACCGCCCCTTTAACATGTAAACATGTATATGTATTTTCTGTGTAAGTGTGCGCATAGATGGACAGAAAATTG
The DNA here is from genome assembly GCF_048569485.1 of Anomaloglossus baeobatrachus. Taxonomy (NCBI): domain Eukaryota; kingdom Metazoa; phylum Chordata; class Amphibia; order Anura; family Aromobatidae; genus Anomaloglossus; species Anomaloglossus baeobatrachus. The sequence goes on along the minus strand of NC_134353.1, from coordinate 865,737,089 downwards.
GTGACATGTTGAATACTTATTTCACTTGCTGTTTGTCTAAGTACTGTAATTATATTTCTAAATGTCCTATTGACATAAAAGTCTCAACAGATATCTGTAATAACCCATCCAATCCACTGAGCCACTATGCTGCCCATATGAATTGTTTTGTAGATATTGCCTATCAGCCATCTCATTATTCCAGTGAGGATTACAATGAAGATAACACCTACAGTGCCTTGCGAAATTTCCCACATTTCAGGCTTCAAAAATAAAGATAAAAATTTAAAATTTTATGGTGAAGAATCAACAACAATTGGGACACAATTGTGAAGGTAAACAATATTTATTGCTTATTTTAAATTTTTGTACAAAATAAAAAAATGAAAATTGTGTTGTGCAATATTATTTGGCCCCTTTAAGTTAATACTTTGTAGCGCCACCTTTTGCTGCGATTACAGCTGCAAGTCGCTTGAGGTATGTGTCTATCAGTTTTGCACATTGAGAGACTGAAATTCTTGCCCATTCTTCCTTTGCAAACAGCTGGAGCTGAGTGAGCTTGGATGGAGAGCGTTTGTGAACAGCAGTTTTCAGCTCTTTCCACAGATTCTCAATTGGATTCAGGTCTGGACTTTGACTTTGGCCATTCTAACACCTGGACACATTTATTTGTGAACCATTCCATTGTAGATTTTGCTTTATGTTTGGGATTATTGTCTTGTTGGAAGACAAATCTCCATCCCAGTCTCAGGTCTTTTGCAGACTCCAACAGGTTTTCTTCAAGAATGGTCCTGTATTTGGCTCCATCCATCTTCCCATCAATCTTAACCATCTTTCCTGCCCCTGCTGAAGAAAAGCAGGCCCAAACCATGATGCTGCCACCACAATGTTTGACTGTGGGGATGGTGTGTTCAGGGTGATGAGCTGTGTTGCTTTTACGCCAAACATATCATTTGGCATTGTGCCCAAATAGTTCGATTTTGGTTTCATCTGACCAGAGCACCTTCTTCCACATGTTTGGTGTGTCTCCCAGGTGGCTTGTGGCAAACTTTAAACTTCACTTTTTATGGATATCTTTGAGAAATGGCTTTCTTCTTGCCACTCTTCCATAAAGGCCAGATTTGTGCAGTGTACGACTGATTGTTGTCCTATGGACAGACTCTCCCACCTCAGCTGTAGATCTCTGCAGCTCATCCATAGTGATCATGGGCCTCTTGGCTGCATCTCTGATCAGTCTTCTCCTTGTTTGACATGAAATTTTTGAGAAAATGCCCTGTCTTGGTAGATTTGCAGTGGTATGATACTCCTTCCATTTCAGTATGATCGCTTGCATAGTGCTTCTTCGGATGTTTAAAGATTTGGAAATCTTTTTGCAACTAAATCCGGCTTTAAACTTCTCCACAACAGTATCACGGACCTGCCTGTTGTGCTCCTTGGTCTTCATGATGCTATCTGTGCTTTAAACAGAACACTGAGACTATCACAGAGTAGGTGCATTTATACGGAGACTTGATTACACAAAGGTGGCTTAGATTTACCATCATCAGTCATTTAGGACAACATTGGATCATTCAGAGTTCCTCAATGAACTTCTGGAGTGAGTTTGCTGCACTGAAAGTAAAGGAGACTAATAATATTGCACGCCCCAATTTTCAGTTTATTTTTTACAAAAATTTTAAATAAGCAATAAATATCATTCACCTTCACAATCGTGTCCCACTTGTTGTTGATTCTTCACCATAACATAAAAATTTTTATCCTTATGTTTGAAGCCTGAAATGTGGGAAAAGGTTGAAAAATTCAAGGGGGCCGAATACTTTCGCAAGGCACTGTATATAACTCAGCAAGAGACATATGAGACCATTTCCAAGAAAGAAAAAGGTGACCATTGCAAATTAGCATCTCCTCTGCACAGGTCAGGTCACAGAACCTAAGGCGCTCCCTCATAGAAGTTTTTCTCCTGTCGTCCCTTATAGCTGCTGTAAAGCAAATCTCTGAACTGCTCCTTAACAGAGCGATTCAGCAGCTCGGCCATCATGAAGCCTCCTGTAATAATGTACGGAAAATAGAATAAAGAAATCTACAGTCAGAAAAAATAAATTAAAAACCTGATAGATAACTAAAGGGCGAAACATTATATTCTAATTTATTTTTTTTTTCCTTAAGGATTGGTTGCTTAAGTCTGGAAACTGCTCCGCTCTAGACTGTTTATTGACCATGTGCCTTTTTAAATCACAGGGGCTTTACCTTCCCTTTCTAAATTGTTAGTAAGCAGAATATTGATTAAATCCTGAGGTTCAGATAACACAGGAGCCCAGGATCAAATAATCACTTTTTAACACCGGAAAATAAAACTTTCACAAGCTTCTTTCATTCTATTGCTGGTAGGAAAAATGCAAGGAGCAAGCGGCTCTGTGCACACTGCGCTGGTGCTGGTGGAGGACATGGACTGTAGAGGGAAGGTCTGAAGAAGAAGGAAGTGCTATGCACTATAGGAAGGACAGCAGGAGCTTAGAGTTAAAGGGAAGCGGTTACCAGATTTGGTGACTATAAGCAATCACCAGTGGGCTCTTAAATGTATATGAGTGTGACGCCCCTGAACTAGTCAAGGTGTCACAGGGTACTGCACTTCCTTTTCTTCTGGTGCAGGACTCAACTCCCCGTGGTTCTGGGATCCTAACCTTAGAGCAATACCAATCAGCATTCAAATCCTAGTCACACTTCACACCACACCAGTGGGTGGTCTAGCTGGAACAGGGCCACTTGCCTAGGGGTCAGGCAGACTGGTGTGAGGGAGGAAGTCAGAGAGAGAGGAAGTGAGTCAGAACAGTAGTAGCTCCCAAAGAGTGAAGAGCTGGGAGTTGGAGCTCCCTGGGGACATATAGCTAGGTCGCAGACTGTGGTCTGGGACCGAAGGAGTCGGAGAACCGGTCACAGGGTATTGGAGAAAGGTGTCAGGCTTAGTTTTGGGGAACGGTCGGCATCGGGGTACCTAGTAACCGAACCGGTATAGAGCACGGCGGGGTACTGAACCCTAGATCAGGGAATAACTTCACGCAACCTGATAATTAGCCTGTGGATAATAGTCTCTTTATGAATTTTCCCCAAGAGCTCAGAGATCGAAGGCATCAACACAAAGAGGGGGATAGGGCTTTCTAGCTTATGCAGCCCCCTGAAATCACAAGTGTCAGCCATCGAGAGCACAGCTTCCCTACTTAACAGTGGGGAGCGGGACCCTGACAGCTTCAAGTAGAGGGGTCACTCAGAACATCTAAATACTGGTGCATGGAAGCAAGGTACAGACCACTAGCAATACCAAAGGGAGAGGCCTCCCGGACGAGCTCCCCTGAAGTGGCAGCGGCACCCAGAGACTTGGTTTACCTTTGTCAGAGTCTGCTTTGCGGTCGCATCACTACCAACACTGCCTGAGTGAGTATGCTGTCCTCCCCTGCTTTCAATCTGCACCACGCTCCCCTGCACCTCCATCATCCAGAGTCCCGGGGCCTCACCTACCCGTGGAGGGAATGTGATCTGGCTGCCCCACTCCATCTCCCCCGGGTACTCCCATAGGCAGTGGCGGTACTTCCTTTACCGCGAACCACTGGTGGCATCACGAACTCTTATCCCCTGTAAATACCCCCTTTTCATTTGAAGTGGCTGTGAAGCCCCGGGTCCAGAGACCCTCGAGCCACAGAAACCCCGGATCCGAGCAGTTCGACTTCTGCAGGGGTGGCACACCTCCCCAGTCTGCTGTGTAGAACATAAAAATTACTTTATAATACTCCCATAACGGTCGGTGCGGAGCAGATGGGTCAGATAGGTGTCTCCGTTTTCCGGGTGCGGCGCCTCCTCTTTTCGCCATCTTCGTCCTCTTTCTTTGAAGCCGGGGTGCATGACGCGTTTATAATACTCACCTAAACGGTTGGTACGGTGCAGATGGGTCAGATGGGTGTGTCTGTTCTCCGGGTGCAGTGCCTCCTTTTTCGGCCATCTTTATCCTCAGTTTTCTGAAGCCTGGGTGCATGATGCGTCCTACGGCATCCACACAGACCAGCATTGAGGTCCTGCGCAGGTGCACTTTGATCTGCCCTGAGCAATGCAGATCAAAGTACTATAGTGCACCTTCGCAGGACCTCAATGCCGGTTTTAGGGCGATTATGTGGCGAGGTTGGTGTATGTGTGAAATGTGTGTTGAGGGTGGTATATGTGTTCAAGTACGTGGTAGTGTGTGGCACATTTTGTGTGTGTTTATATCCCCGAGTGTGGTGAGTATCCCATGTCGGGGCCCCACCTTAGTAACTGTACGGTATATACTCTTTGGCGCCATCGCTCTCATTCTTTAAGTCCCCCTTGTTCACATCTGGCAGTTGTCAATTTGCCCCAACACTTTTCGTTTCACTTTTTCCCCATTATGTAGATAGGGGTAAAATTGATTGGTAAATTGGAACGCACGAGGCTAAAATTTCGCCTCACAACATAGCACCCAGCGCTGGCTGGGATAGTAACTGTCTTTCTGTTTCTTTCCCATTCTCTGTCTGTCTCCCCCTCTGTATATATCTCTGTCTCTCTCTCTATCTCTTTGTCTGTCTGTCTGTCTTTTTCCCTGTCTGTCTCTTTCCCTCTCTTTCCCTCTCTTTCCCTCTCTTTCCCTCTCTTTCCCTCTCTTTCCCTCTCTTTCCCTCTCTTTCCCTCTCTTTCCCTCTCTTTCCCTCTCTTTCCCTCTCTTTCCCTCTCTTTCCCTCTCTTTCCCTCTCTTTCCCTCTCTTTCCCTCTCTTTCCCTCTCTTTCCCTCTCTTTCCCTCTCTTTCCCTCTCTTTCCCTCTCTTTCCCTCTCTTTCCCTCTCTTTCCCTCTCTTTCCCTCTCTTTCCCTCTCTTTCCCTCTCTTTCCCTCTCTTTCCCTCTCTTTCCCTCTCTTTCCCTCTCTTTCCCTCTCTTTCCCTCTCTTTCCCTCTCTTTCCCTCTCTTTCCCTCTCTTTCCCTCTCTTTCCCTCTCTTTCCCTCTCTTTCCCTCTCTTTCCCTCTCTTTCCCTCTCTTTCCCTCTCTTTCCCTCTCTTTCCCTCTCTTTCCCTCTCTTTCCCTCTCTTTCCCTCTCTTTCCCTCTCTTTCCCTCTCTTTCCCTCTCTTTCCCTCTCTTTCCCTCTCTTTCCCTCTCTTTCCCTCTCTTTCCCTCTCTTTCCCTCTCTTTCCCTCTCTTTCCCTCTCTTTCCCTCTCTGTCTGTTTCTTTGTCTGTCTGTCTCTTTGTGTCTATCTCTTACCCTGTCTATGTCTGTTTCTTACCCTGTCTGTGTCTGCCTCTTTCCCTGTCTGTGTCTGTCTTTCCCTGGCTGCATTGTGACACACCAACATTCCATATAAGGGCGTGGCTGAGCATTCTTCTGAGGTTCCAGCTGCACTGTGGCTCCCAGCTCCATTCGCTTTAATGGAGGCAGGTTTTTGGGCGAATAACTGTAAAGAGTGGGGTTAAAATTTCCCCTCAAAACATAGCCTATGACGCTCTCGGGGTCCAGAAGTGTGAGTGTGCAAAATTTTGTGGCTGTAGCTGCGACGGTGCAGATGCCAATCCCGGACACACACGCACACGCACACGCACACGCACACACACACACACACACGCGCACACACACACTCACTCAGCTTTATATATTATATATATATATATATATAAAAAAAAAAAATGAGCGGAGTATTAGAACATGATGCAAAATACAATTATTTTTAAGAGTTTCTTCTACAAAAGTAGGAAAACGTAAAAATAGAAATTTAGATACCGTAGATTGGGAATTAACGTAATCATATTGACCCCTACTATAACTGTAGCATTATATTTCTCATATGGGCAAGTGATGAGAAGAAAATAAAAGAATCAAAGTGTTGTGTATAACTAAAAATGGCGCTAGTGAAAAACACATCTTGTCCAGCAAAACTGTAATCTAATATATAAAGCTGTGTGTGTGTGTGTGTGTGTGTGTCCGCTAAATGAATCCGCACCCGTCGCATTTACAATCACAAAATTTTGCACCGACACTCCATGTGTCTCAGGGAACGTCATAGACTATGTTTGGGCGGGAAAATTTAACCCCGCGCTTTACAGTTACTGTCCAAAAATCCTGCTTCCATTAAACTGAATGGAGGTGGGAGCTATAGGTTATTAATAGCAACTGTCAGTGGTTGCTATAGGATCAAAATAAACTGTTAGTATAGGAAGCTTATGTATGAGGTAATATAATGTCGGTGGGGAGAGACAGACAGACAGATACAGAAAGAGACAGACAGACAGACCCCCACAGGGAGACAGACCCCCACAGGGAGACAGTTACTATCGCAACGCCCGGGTACTACAGCTAGTTATTCATATAGTGGTCTTTAAAGAAATAGTTATGGGTCTCAGAAAATATATTTTTGAAAAAAATTGTCAAATTAAATGAAATAGTGAACAGGGGTTGTATTTTTGATTAAAAAAAACAAACCCCAAAATCTAAATTACAGGGTTGGTTTTGTACATTTCCTGTCTCAGAAAGTGTAATACAGATTTACCCCAGAAGATGGTACCATTGAAAACTACACTGTGCGATGCAATAAAATAAGCTCTCTCACAGCTCTTTTGACAAAAAATTTTGCAATGAATGGCTTTTAGAATATCGGCAGACAAAAATAAATGATTTTTCCTTGTCAAACATTGTAATTATTGTACATAAGTCATACTACTGCAAAATGGCACAAGTTTGTTAAAGGGAACCTGTCAGCAGATTTGGGGCCTATAAGCTGAGGCCACCACCAGTGGGCTCTTATATACAGCATTCTAACATGCTGTATATAAGAACCCAGACCGCTGTGTAGAATGTAAAAATCACTTTATACTACTTAGCTAAACGGTCGCTGTGGAGCAGATGGGTCATATGGGCGTCTCCACTCTCCTGTGCCGCCGCCTCCTTTTTCGGCCATCTCCATCTTCCTTCTAAAGCCTGTGTGCATGACGCGTCTATGTCATACACACTCGCTTCTCCCGAGCAGGCACACTACAATAATTTGATCTGCCCTGCTCAGGGCAGATCAAAGTGCGCCTGCGCAGGACCGAAGTGACCGCGAGTGTGGATGACGTAGGACGTGTCATGCACACAGGCTTCAGAAGAAAGACAACAAAGATGGCCAAACGAGGAGGCGCCGGCAGCGGATAACTGAGACACCCATCTGACCCAACTCCACCGCAACGACCGTTTAGGTAAGTATTATAAAGTGATTTTTACGTTCTACATAGCGGCCTGGGCTCTTATATACAGTATGTTAGAATGCCGTATATAAGAGCCCACTGGTGGTGTCAGCAGCTTATAGGCCCCAAAACTGGTGACTCTTTCCTTCTGAAGCTAATGCTTTATTTGCACAGTACAGGTATATCGTAAATTTAAAGTAGTAAAAAAAAATTGCTGTTTTTTTTTTTTTCTTAGTTTGTTTTTTCGATTTCTTCCCATAAAGAGTTACTAAAAGTTTGGAAATAAGTTGTATGTACCCTAAAATGGTGCCGCTGATGAATACAAATGCCACAAACAAGAAACCGTCCTATAAATACGTTAACAAATAAATAAAAATATATGGCACTTAGAAGGTGACAATGAAAATATAAAAATTTACTTTGCCCCATCGGCTCAACATTGGTGAGCCCTTAAATGGAATCTGTCACCAGGTTTCTGCCACTTAATCTGAGAGCAGCATAATGTAGGTGCAGAGACCCTGATTCCAGCGATGTCACTTACAAGGCTGCTTAGTGTAGTTTTGATGAAATTATTGATTACTCTGTAGTAAATTATCATTTCAGGACTAGGAATTCGTATAGGCCCCCTTGAAAGAATTCTTAATTGCTTAGTACCCTTTGTGACGGGGTGTACAGCAGAGCAAGGAGAGACAACAGGCCGAGGAGGATCCAACAGGTTTACGAACAGGAATACAGGAACAGCACACGACAAGTTCAAATAACACAGATTCGGGGGCACCTCCCGATAATCCAATGTGCCAGATCACAACGTAATAGTCCTTTTCAGAGTCCCAGAAATCCCACACAATCCACTGGACGGCGAGATCTGTCCGCAGAATCAGATCTCGCTCCCTTCCTCTTCAAAGCTCAGCTCCCAACTGCACTTAGAAACAGGAGTGTATTGTCTGAGCTCGTGGGCCCGCCCCTCAAGGGTAGGGGTCAATGCAATGGTTGGGCCCACTAGAAGATTCTAGAAGGTTGGCTCCGAGATGTCTACAGGTTTGTGTAGTTGGCGTTATCCACTGCTTACGAAACAATGGGAAGTTCCCCTGGCTGTGTGGACAAGAGATAATTGCATTATGGGTCCAGAGACACAGGAGATGGGGGGAAGGTATGGTTACTTACATCCCAAGACATTTCAAAGTGTTCAGTAAATACAACCAAAGGAAAGTTACATCACATCCTGACATAGTATTACAGCAAATACAGTGAGAAGGTAAAATACATCACATGGCATCTTATACAAAAAATATGGGATGGAGAAAAGCACATACATCATGACACCCTTCCAACTTGGATCCGTTTGGAGAAGGCCGTTTTCTTTTACTTGATGACTCTGCCCAGTGCAAAAATCAAACTCAAGGTCCATAAAGGCATGGTGGGGGGGATTGTTATTATGGAACAACATGACTGAACCCTGACCTTAGTCCTATTAAATCTGTTGGATGAACCTGAACGGCGTGTGTGATGAGGGCCTCTCATCGCCACATTAGTAGCCAACCGACATCACAAATGCTCATCAGGATGATGCCTCCTTAAGAGTTGACGCTGTTCTAGCTGCAAAGCGAGGATCAATGCCATATTAATGGCTGTGAAAGTTGAATGGGATATCAAAAAATCTCCCGTCTGTGCAACGTGTAGGTGTTCCAATACTTTTGTCCATCTAGTGAAACCTTGTGAATAACTGGTGCAGTCCCTAGCAAAGTAGGAGCAAAGTCTTGCAACTTTATATGTCAGGTGTTAGGTGGTACCTAAGCCTATGGAACTCCTATGCAACAGCACATATAACTCGTCTATACTACACTATTAAATCTGAAGCTTCTGCTTCTAACCAAGGTAAATCTTAAATTTCTTCAATCACTGACACCATTTTAGAGAATTGAAAGTTTTTCTGGTATCACTGCAATAAAAGTAAGTATTTTGCATAAACTCTTCTGTTGTGTTCACACATGTCCGCTGTTGAGTGGTTTACCAGGGTGATTCTGCTCCACTCGCTGGTGGTTGCTTGTAATCAGTCTTGCTCTGCTGTATACAATAGTGAATTTATTATAAACATTGGTAATTAGATGAAAATGGAATATTTCAACTTCCCTACAATCTGCATAATTTTAACGATCCTATTTCTATGATCTGTAATTTTCTTAATTGGGCATGTTTTTGCATTAAAGCTGACACGAATGAGCGTGTCTTCAGCCCGTCCTGCTTAGATTTATGTAAATTTATCTAATGCAGAAGAGCGTTTTTAAAATGAAGGCTGGCATCTTGTTACATTCTCGTTTTTCAGAGCTAGGCTTCCACGGTTAACGAGAAGAATTCGGCGCACATGCTTTACAGCAGCGGATGAAGAGCGGCCGGGAACATCCCAAATCCCTTTCAATTTTTGGTAATAGAAATATACAGAAAATGTGGCTTTATCCTTGAATCTTTAATTTCTATTTAAAAGCATCGAAACCCAATGGACCATCACGACTAAATGTTTATTCTAAGAAGAGTGCAGACAACATGCAGGTTCTTTTAGCTTCACAATGTACAATTCATTGTAGATTTGACAGTTTAACAATAACGGTGAGTCAATGCAGAAATCCTACAGGATAACAGTGTTAACATTTCACAGTAAATAACTACTTTGTATACACAGGTTAAAGTCAGAAGTTTTGTTTTCTCAAGGTATTCACCATCTTTATTGCTCTGGTCACGGTCGCACCATTGCACAGTGTTTTTATCCCTGATCCATGAGCAGCGGGGGACATTAAAATGTAGCAAAGGGGTAAGCAATATAGGAACGTATCATTGCTAACATCAGAAATCACGGTTTAAGGTATTTTAAGGGTTTCGCCTCTTTCTAGTCAAACTTCTATAAGTGAATATTAATACCTCAATATATAAAAAGCTGCAATGTTTCCACAATGAATAAACAAAATGCAAAAATCTGCTGCTGCTCCCACACCCTGCAGCAGTGCCTGAGCGAACCGCAATCTCCCTGAGGAGGCGTGATATGTCAGGCTATGTGTATGATGCAGGATGTTTCATCCACATCACTCACATCGGGAGGACGGCGATTACCAGCAGAGAGGAGGGACAGGAGCCCTTGCAAAGGCACCAATTGGACTGGATTGGTTGCATTTGCATTCAGCGCGGGTCCTACAATAACCATAGTGCGTAAATCCAGCTCCAGCCAGCAACAACAGTCCTTAGGATACCACAAGTGTAGCACGTGTATCCAGCTCCAGTCTCTATAGACCAATCATGGGTACCAGGACCTGGCCACAGCAAAAGCTTATCGCTCCTCCACGTCCCAGCACCAACTCACTCACTATCCAATTGTGTAGCTTATTGTTGTACCTCTCTTGAGATCACCCCCCTGGATGGGCAGAAGTGCCGACTTAGAAATTTTCTACATGAAGCTCAAAGTATGAAGGTAGGTGAAGCTCAGTCTCCAGCCCTATCTGCAGAATTGTGCATTAGAGAAGCCCTCTACAGAGACTCGCAACTCCCCACCAGATCCAGGACGATGATTCCGACTCCAGGCCTGATTACATTAGAATCCATGGAGGCAAATTAGAATGACACACTGTTACAACCCCTTCCCCCTTCAAATTGTGTACCTTAGACTGACGAGGAAGCAATCTCTAATAAAACACAGCGATAAGATTGATGTAACCAGTGCTACTTGCTGGAAAAAGTCCAATAGGCTTTAGTTTGTGGCCAGCTCTTCACAGGACCCTCAAGTGATCAAGCAGGAATTGTGCTGTATTGGAAAACACTTTTTCTGTTTTGTAATGGGTCCTTTGAAAACAAATGCCTTACAGATCCGCTTGTAAAAATGAGATGCTGTAGGGCTGCTTGTAAAAACTGTTATATAAACTGCCCCATTTACTTGTATAGGTCTGTGTGTGGTCTTTTTGGAATATGAACCCAAAATTAGTCTGCACGAGCCACACGGCCTATTTCACACATCCAACATTCACGGTCTGAGTACGGGCTGTGATGTCTGGACCTGAACTCAAACAGCCTCTTATATTCTCATGAAGGTGTTGAGTTCGGATCAGAAGTGCAGACATGGCAGTCCGTTCTCACTATGTTGTATTCATGAAACCAGTCCAATTCACATGTTTGATGGAAGTGAAGAACCTGCATCCTGTTGAGCAAATAATCTAGGAATTGTTATGCAGTTTTAGGTGCACTTTTATGCCATTTTAGAAATTGTGAATTTTTTGCCCTTTAGTTGACGCAAACCCTTAAAGGTATACTCCAGGCAAAATGAATATAAGATGTTGTGCCTAGTGTAGGACCTGAGGCAGCAGGGCATGACACGATGTCTCTCTGATGTTCTTTGAACTTTTCTTTTATGCACCTTCCCCTTCGGCCTCGCATGAAACAGCTTTGCCTGGAGTGTTCCTTTAAGGATAGATGATGCTTTGCTTGGACTTCTAATTCCAATGAAACTAGACGACTATAGATGTGAATGTCCCTCCTATCCTGACTTATAAGTGTGGTGTACACGTCTGCACATTCAGCAGCTCGCTCGCTAAACATTCTTGCTGCCCTTTCTAAATTACAAAACATATCGCAATGCAATTTTCATTTTGATGCGCGCACCAAGGTATATTTGACTCTCTTTTTATCTCATTTAGTGATTGTGGAGGATATTTGCCATTTGTGTACTTATTCACGGATTAACATGGTTACACTCGTTTCATGAGCTCTGCTTCAATAATTCTCTCCTGCACATAGCAATAACCTCGGCGTTCCATCAGAGAAATGCCTTTTATCTGTGGAAAACGAGTTTACAGTTCCTCCGTTGAAGAAATACACCTCATTATTTTGCATCCTTGCAAGATGTGCTGATTATTCAGTGTGAATCATTGCACCATTCATCTGATGATACAAATGTTAAGCAGAAGCCTTTTAAACAATGCATAACATTATTTCTTAAGCGCTTGCACAGCGAATGTATCCCTCGTCGCAGCGGGATACGAGTGTCGTAATGCGTCTGGAAGCCGATGCCTTATAATGCAGGTGACCTTTAGCCAAAGATGCTCTAACCTTTCTTGTTCCTGGGGATATAATACCCAAGGAATTAAGTGCAAATTGAAAATATTGAAAGGGGAAAGTGTGTACCCCCCTTTTTTTTTAAAAAAATAAATAAAATATATATATATAAAATATGTATATAAAAATATAGTGTGTGTGTGTGTATAGGGCACACACGTTCCACACTCAATATTTTCAAGTTATATAAATATATATATGGCATACCGAGCGGTGGCCAGAGCGTCTCTTCTGAATATCGCTATTAAAATAGGAGTTTTTCGAGAAATCATTATTTCAGAAAAGTTATCCGTGTCTGTATTTCAGTGATGTGTTTTACTATGATCAAAGGATAGTTATTGGAATATAGAACATAGAATGTCGGCGGCTAAATGTGTTCTTACATGGTGATTAGAGATGGGATCATCGGTTGTCTCGTTTAGAATCTTCTTTCAGATGTAATCCTCCGAGCACCAAGGATAACATTTTTCTGTTGGCCTTTTGCTCCAATTATGAAGGTTTAACAATTTTGTAGTTTTTATATTTTTCTTTACGAATTAAAATGTGATCCTGTAACCTATTCTTTTTCCTCTTATCTGTGTTTTTTTTTTTTTTTTATTATCATAGATTTTTCTTCTATTCCTTGCACACTATTATTGATGGCTGCAGTTGTCTTACCTGAGCTTCGCAACAATATTTTTAAGTGAATCTGCCTTTTCAACAAGCTACTCTGGGATCAGGTAGCAAAAATTTAGTGGGAGAGATCCTGATTCCAGCCATGTATCTCTTAGTTTCCTGGGTGTTACAGTTGTGATAAAATCAGATCTGCAGAATGTTGAGCTCTGTATAGCCCCATTCACACCACTGATAGCCTACTTTCTGTGTGCACAGTATATTGACAAAGCTGCTATTCCATGGCAGTAGTGGGGTTACACATAGCAGTTGACTAAGAGTTACAGGAAACAGTCGTCTAGTGATATTCTCCTGCTGTCAGAACACTTATTTTATTGGAACAGCACATAGCCTAGTAAGTGACACATCACTGGAATCAAACATTCAGCCCTACATCATGCTGCTCTAAGACTAAACGTCAAAACCTGCTAACAGATTCCCTTACACTTTAAACCTGCCATAATGACCATAGACAACCATAGTCTGGAAAAAAAGGGAACCAGCACGATCTGAAATTGGCATGCATCATATAAAAAGTGAAAATTCACAAATTTATTCCAACTGTACTATAATAAAAAAATGAGATTTTTAGCAAATAATTGATCAATTTTTTGAGCCACCCCTGCCAACGTCACGGCAAATCTCAATAGGGGGGTCCTACTCTACATTCTGTATTTCATGTGCCATGCGGCCTCCTAGATAAAGTTAAAAGCAGAACCATAATGGAGCACACATACCTGCAACCTGTATATAGCCGCTTCCATGTTGCAAAAAAGGCACTTGTGGATAGAGACCAGCCCAGGTCCCAGCATGTGGAGCAAGCTCTGCACATACCAGGACTATATCAGAACTGATCCTCCCAGTGCCAGAGAGCAACCATTGATAAAGGCGGACCAGATCCAAGATGGTGCTTAATTAGCATTGCCTGTGGAAAGGGGTGAGGTAACTGGGTCTGAACAGCTACCAACAGGAGGAATATATTGCAAGCCAAAATCAGGCGTGCATGGTATGGTGTTGGTCAGACACCAGATTTGTAGCATAACTACGGTCAAAACAGAGAAAAAAAGGGAACCAGCACGATCTGAAATTGGCATGCATCATATAAAAAGTGAAAATTCACAAATTTATTCCAACTGTACTATAATAAAAAAAAATGAGATTTTTAGCAAATAATTGATCAATTTTTTGAGCCACCCCTGCCAACGTCACGGCAAATCTCAATAGGGGGGTCCTACTCTACATTCTGTATTTCATGTGCCATGCGGCCTCCTAGATAAAGTTAAAAGCAGAACCATAATGGAGCACACATACCTGCAACCTGTATATAGCCGCTTCCATGTTGCAAAAAAGGCACTTGTGGATAGAGACCAGCCCAGGTCCCAGCATGTGGAGCAAGCTCTGCACATACCAGGACTATATCAGAACTGATCCTCCCAGTGTCAAACAGCAACCATTGATAAAGGCGGACCAGATCCAAGAATGGTGCTTAATTAGCATTGCCTGTGGAAAGGGGTGAGGTAACTGAGTCTGAACAGCTACCAACAGGAGGAATATATTGCAAGCCAAAATCAGGCGTGCATGGTATGGTGTTGGTCAGACACCAGATTTGTAGCATAACTACGGTCAAAACAGAGAAAAAAAGGGAACCAGCACGATCTGAAATTGGCATGCATCATATAAAAAGTGAAAATTCACAAATTTATTCCAACTGTACTATAATAAAAAAAAAAAAAATGAGATTTTTAGCAAATAATTGATCAATTTTTTGAGCCACCCCTGCCAACGTCACGGCAAATCTCAATAGGGGGGTCCTACTCTACATTCTGTATTTCATGTGCCATGCGGCCTCCTAGATAAAGTTAAAAGCAGAACCATAATGGAGCACACATACCTGCAACCTGTATATAGCCGCTTCCATGTTGCAAAAAAGGCACTTGTGGATAGAGACCAGCCCAGGTCCCAGCTTGCTCCACATGCTGGGACCTGGGCTGGTCTCTATCCACAAGTGCCTTTTTTGCAGCATCGAAGCGGTTATATACAGGTTACAGGTATGTGTGCTCTATTGTGGTTCTGCTTTTAACTTTATCTAGGAGGCCGTATGGCACATGAAATACAGAATGTAGAGTAGGACCCCCCTATTGAGATTTGCCGTGACGTTGGCAGGGGTGGCTCAAAAAATTGATCAATTATTTGCTAAAAATCTCATTTTTTTTATTGTAGTACAGTTGGAATAAATCTGTGAATTTTCACTTTTTATATGATGCATGCCAATTTCAGATCGTGCTGGCTCCCCTCTCCAACCATAGTCTGGAGTGGTTCTGTCACGGTCGTCTTCCTGTGTTTGTAGGCCAGTGACCGCTTTAGAACCACATTCTCTCATCTCCATCTGGACTCTTCATTTAAACGTTGTTTCGTTTCTCTTCGTGTAGAAGGAGTTAAAATCAGTTTTGTTGCTAGCAGCTCTCCTCTAGTGCAGGTCAGCTGTAGCTGCTCTGTAGCTATGCCCCTTGGTGTTTAATTAGCAGGGCTTCCCAGCAAACTTTGCTGATTATTCAAAGCCATTTGTATGCTAGCCGCCTTGGTGGAAGGAGCTGCTGAGGATTCATCCAGATATCGTATCTTTTCCATTTTGGTTGTTTTTCCCCTGTTTGTTTCACCTACCCTTCTGTTGTGTTAATGCAGTGGTGGGTCTAGTGTACCTACGTCCAACTCACTAGCCAGGTTTATAGTAGGGATTTTTCAGATTTCAGGTATTCCTGCTGAGTGACAGGTGCGGATCCTGTATAGGGTCTGACTATTAGTGCATGGTACAGTGCCGGTTAAGGGCAGCAGCTGTCCATCTATCCTCTCACTAGGGCCAGGGCCACAGTTGTCATTGTATTCCCAGTGTCCTCCTTGTTTGTAGTGTTGTTGTGGTGTGTATTTGTTGTGCATCAGACATCTGTTGGTCTGAATACGCCTGCCACGCTTGTTGCATGACAGGTTCATTGACTTATGTGGGACCGTTTTCTAGGCATGATCTATCCACACAGTAGGGGAGAAAAGACCTTACCCATTGTGAATGGTGATCCTGAATTAGCCATCTATAGTTGGTAATTTTCATTGTAATTCTGTCTCTGGTGATTATTATTACTATTATTATTATTATTTATTTTTATAGCCCCATTTATTCCAAGGCGCTGTACATAGGAAAACTGGTATACATAATAGGGACAAGTAATCATGACCAATACAAGGCACAGACAGGTACAGGAGAAGAAAGGACCGTGCCCGCGAGGGCTCACAGTCTACAGGGGGATGGGTGAGGATACAGCAGGTGAGGGTTGAGATTGTTATACAGCCGCTATAATGGGCTGAGGGTTACTGCAGGTTGTAGGCTTGTCAGAAGAGGTGGGTCTTCATGTTCCTTTTGAAGCTCAGATGAATAATGAGCAATACTGAAATTAATGGACAGGAATAGAGGTTATAGAAAAAAAATGTAAGATTTCCAAGATTATTTTTAGATATGCCACCATCAGTAGGTAATTTTTCTGTAGTTACATTCCCTTTTATGACATTACCTAATAAGTGTTCTGTGTCCACCTGCCACATTAATACACTGATATTACTGTTTGTTCTATATATTTTACTATTGATATACAGTAAATTAGCTTTGCTTGTGTTGCCTGTGACATGCATTGCAATGTTTTACATTAAGAATGTAATATTCTATATGTTAGAAAATGATTTGACTTTTAAGTAAAACAAATCTGCCAAGACTACAAAATAAATATTCTAGGCAGTCTACGCTTCAAAACTATTAAAATATTTGGGAACCCATTATTGAGCCATTGTAAAATCATCACTATTACTTTCAACATAAAGTTTTTACACAAAGCTGTAGCCTAGTTGTGAATAGTGTTAACCACCTGGGGTAATTGCTGCCTCCAGTCAGGCCACACACTATGGTAGACTGACCCTTGTTAGCACTTATTCTAGACTGTGGACTGACTGGTGGTAGCGTTACCCCAGAGCGTGGGCCGACCTGTGGCAACATTTACCCCAGACTGTAGACTGAGCTGTGGCAGGGTTTACCCCAGACTTTAGACTGACCAAAGGCAGTGTTTATCCCAGATTGTAGACTGACCAAAGGCAGCGCTTATCCCAGACAGTAGATGCACCAAAGGCAGCATTACCCCAGACTGTAGACTGACCAAAGGCAGCGCATATCCCAGGCTGTAGACGGACAAAAGGCAGCGTTTATCCCAGACTGTAAACTAACCAAAGGCAGTGCTTTTTTTGCATCTAGGATTTCACTGTGTTAAGCTCCTTTGCTGGCTGCCGGCAGTGTTTTCTCTGGCTGGTCTCCCCGAGATCTGTGATTCTTTTGTCTTGTTGGTCTACTAGGCATTGCGCCCACCTAACCAGAATCCTACTCCACACTGATGAGGGGCAATACCCAAAAACAGCGGTCTGTGGATGAATACCTGGCCTTGGTATTTCCGTTGTCATTTCTTTAAACTCGTCAAGAGCTGGATATTGACTAAAAGGGCCACTTAATATGGTGGTTATGGTGGTCTCCTAAAAAGAGCCACTCCTTGGCTAGGTTCTTCCCGGAGGGATATCTGGCTATTTTCCGTGTTGAGACTCCTAACAGAGGCTCCACGGACCCTTTTGATTTGCATACTTCCCAGGAGGCAATGCACCTAGGATTTCACTGTGTTGAGCGCCTTTGCTGGCTGCCGGCAGTGTTTTCTCTGGCTGGTCTCCCCGAAATCAGTGATTGTTTTGTCTTATCCCAGACTGCAGACTGACCAAAGGCAGCGCTTATCCCAGACTGTAGACTGACCAAAGGCAGCGCTTATCCCAGACTGTAGACTGACCTCTGGCAGTGATACCCCAGACTGCAGATTGACTCTATACTTGGACCATATTATTGAGGAATGTCCTGAGGGGTCAATACCTTACTATAGGATAAATACACAATAACAAATCATTATTTTGGGAGAGGTTTAAAACACATTTTAAAGAATATCAATGGTAAATAGGATCGGATAACAGTAATGCATACGACCAGCCTAAATTGTGGTTTGGATAACAGACTGATGGGCACGAGGACAGCAAGGTCCCTTTAAAGAAGCTTATTTCTTTTATCATTGGATAAAAACATACATATATTGCTAATCTTTGCTGGAGGATAAGGGGAGACAAATGATTGCTTGCTCAAGAAATGCTCTACTGTGTAAAATGTATGGTAAGCTTACTAGTGTTTCTGGGCATGAGACCCACAATCTGCTGTTAGTGACCTGAAGAGTAGCCATGTTTCATTGGGCAGCTCAGTGGTTAGCACTGTAGTTTTGGGGTCCTGGGTTCAAATTCCACCAAGGACAACATCCTGTGTTTGTGTGGGTTTCCTGCCACACTTCAAAGACCTACAGATGGGGAATTTAAGTTGTGAACCCCAATGTGAATAGAGATGATCTCTGTAAAGCGCAGAGGAATATAATGGCTTTATATAAGCAACGCATAAAAATATTATACATCCATTAGTTGGTAACCTAACCATTATTGTGGCATGCAGTTTTGTTTTGTTTTTTTACATGCATCTCCTCATATTTTCATAAAGATTTTTCCTTGCTATCTCACAAGCTACTCTAGTCCATCCAGTCCAAAGAACTGCTTTTCGCGGCAGATTTGACTTGGGCTGGCGTCTGGAGCTGGAGAGCCATGGGCTAGCGTCTGGAGCCGGAGAGCCCTGGGCTGGGGCCGGAGAGCCCTGGGCTGGCGTCTGGGGCCGGAGAGCCCTGGGCTGGCGTCTGGGGCCGGAGAGCCCTGGGCTGGCGTCTGGGGCCGGAGAGCCCTGGGCTGGCGTCTGGGGCCGGAGAGCCCTGGGCTGGCGTCTGGGGCCGGAGAGCCCTGGGCTGGCGTCTGGGGCCGGAGAGCCCTGGGCTGGCGTCTGGGGCCGGAGAGCCCTGGGCTGGCGTCTGGTGCTACAGAGACCTGGGCTGGCTTCTGGTGCTACAGAGCCCTGGGCTGGCGTCTGGGGCCGGAGAGCCCTGGGCTGGCGTCTGGTGCTACAGAGACCTGGGCTGGCTTCTGGTGCTACAGAGCCCTGGGCTGGCGTCTGGGGCTGGAGAACCCTGGGCTGGCGTCTGGGGCTGGAGAGCCCTGGGCTGGCGTCTGGGGCTGGAGAGCCCTGGGCTGGCGTCTGGGGCTGGAGAGCCCTGGGCTGGCGTCTGGGGCTGGAGGGCCCAGGACTGGCGTCTGGGGCTGGAGGGCCCTGGCTGGCGTTTATAGCTGGAGGGCCCTTGGCTGGAGTCTGGGGCTGGAGGGCCCCTGGGCTGGCGTCTGGGGCTGGAGGGCCCCTGGGCTGGCGTCTGGTGCTGGAGTGCCCCTGGGCTGGCGTCTGGGGCTGAGAGCCCTATTCTTATGACATTCATCCGATTTGAATAGGAAATATGAATGGCAAGACAACCCTTAAATGAGGAATTTAATATTCTACTGTCTAAAGACAAAAATGAAAATCGAAATAGATTTTATTGACTGTTATACATTAGACAATTTTTCAGGGGGGGGGAGTTGAGGAGGGGACGTTAATGATCCTGCATGCTGGGAAATTTCCTTACAGACTTTGGGTTATGTGAGATATTCTGTTTTGTTTTTGTTTGTATATACAAGAAAGGGGAAAGTTTCGAACAGAATAATCCCTGGCAGAAAATGTCACTTGATGCAGGTAGAAGAGAACATATAGTCCCACGGCTGATTTATATTTTAACATGTTGCTGAGATGACTCGGGAACATCCCTGAGCAAATCTGTCCATGGGTTTACAACAAATTTATGAGACAAAGCATCGCTGCCGCTTTTCATTCACATGGCCGGAAAATAGCATTATTTTATAGCGTGCCATTTAAATAGAATTCACTCTAATTGCAAATTACTGACAAAAGATATCCATAAAATGAAATACTCTCCTAATAAAGCATCCGTGGCAGTCACAGTAAATTTGCCTTCCACTATTAACGCATCCATTGGTTCCAAATGTTACACTGAATCATATTAATACTGAAGTGTGTTTAGACTTTCACCTGTAAAATATGTGTGCGGAAATGAAATATGCCAAGAAAGGCAGGCAGCGCACCGACACAGCGAGCTGCTCTCCAGGCAGGAAATTCATCCGGTCACAATAAGCAAATCCACTAGGTGGCAGCTGGATAACCTGCTCCGGAGACCTGGTGCTGAGAGCAGGGACTTCACAGGGACAGATTCACTTACATGACAAGTCATATTCTTTTGCCACGATTTAGAGCGATTTTTTAAAAAAAATGTTTTATTTTTTTAACTCTTACAGAAGTTACGCTGTAAATGATTCCTATGTGCTGTATCGCATATTGATGGTGCAGCTACTGGGCGTAGTTTACCGGCTACTGGGCGTAGTGTACCGGCTACTGCCAGTATTATCAGAATTTTAGACAAAGCCTCGGAATTCTAAAATAATTTTAAAATATCAGTTGTTGAACTTTTTATATTGTCTGCTAATGTTTGTATTTTCTTAAGTTATTAGAATGCGCAACTCAGCTGCTGAAGAACTTCTTTTGTACAAGAAAGTATCAAATCTTCTCTAGAAATGGTATTGGGTCCTAACCAACCATATGTTTTTTATTTTGTATATCGAAAGGGAATACAAAAAAAACTAACAAACCAGTCTCTACTTTATAAAGAAAAAAAAAGTAAACCTGACAAAGCTGTAATAAATCATAAGATGGGGGTTGTAGACCAAATACATGAGTAAAAAGTTTTGCAAGGACCTCGGTTGGAGGGTCATAGTTGGTTCTCTGTGGCAGAGGGACTTAGGATCCTGTGAACGTCCACAGCTGACCTTGAAATGGTATCATCCTGGCACCTCTTTATATTTAGGAGGCGCCCACAATGTCTTGACTTAGAGTAAGGGTAAGTTCACACAGTGCGTTTTTGCTCAGAAAACTGTATGACTTTGCTTCCCCAGCAAAGTCTGAGTTTTCATTTTTGCTGTCTGCGCAGTGCAGCTTCTGCAGTGATCGGACAGGGGTCAGCACAGACGGACGTGTGTATTTTTTTTTTTTTTTTTTTGCACCGATGCATCAGCTGATTGTATAAACGGCTTTTATACAATCAGCTGATGTGTGATGTGATTCACTTACTTGAACCTGACACATCATCTGATCGCTTTGCCTTCCAGCAAACCGATCAGATGTTATTGGATCCGGATTGGATGGCGCGGGACCCTTGACCCAGGATTACTGCGGAGGGGGGGTTCTTTATTTCAATAAAGATGGAGTCACTAATTGTGTTGTGTTTTATTTCTAATAAAAATATTTTTCTGTGTTGTGTTTTTTTTATCTTTACTAGAAATTCATGGTGGTCATGCCTAATATTGGCGTGACACCGTGAATTTCGGGCTTAGGGCCAGCTGATAATATACAGCTAACCCTAACCCCATCATTACCCAGCGAGCCACCCGGCATCAGGGCAGCTGGAAGAGTCGGATACAGTGCTAGAAGATGGCGCTTCTATGAAAGTCACGTCATTTTTTTTGGGGGGGGGCACAAAAAACTCCTGCATACAGTCCTGGATGGAGGATGCTGAGCCTTGCAGTTCTGCAGCTGCTGCCTGCTCTCCTGCATACACTATTGGATGGAGTATGCTGAGTCTTATAGTTCTGCTCCCCCTGCCTCTCCCTCCAGCATACAGTCCTGGATGCAGCATGCTGAGTCTTGTAGTTCTGTAGCTGTCTGCTCTCTTGCATACACTAGTGGAGAATGAAGAACATATTGAGAAAGGAAATGACATCAGACTTTTTTTTTTTCCAACAATCTTTAATGACGTTGTTCACTGATAAAAAAAAAATGCATAAAAACGCAGTGAGCAAAAATGCAGAAAAACGCCGCAAAAAGCGCAGCATCAAAAAAACGCAGTGTGTGAACTTAGCCTAAAGGTTAGTCCCGTAGATCATGCTGTGAATCAGGGGCGGACATATCATTGGTGCAGCCTGTGCAGCTGCAAAGGGGCCCAGGAGGTTGGGGGGCCATTTCCATCCCAAAGCAGATGGACGTGTGCATTTTGATGAATTATTGGACTGAAAAGGGCCCATATATACTGTTCTTGCACAGGGGTCCTCTTCTGTATGTGTCCACCAGTTCTGTGAATGCATCTCTTTGCTTATCTCTAATAAAAACTAATCTATGGTAGATCCTGTATAAAACTTCCAAACCCGAACACTATTGTGAACAGATCACAATTATATGTTCAATTTCTGGGCTAAGGGCACTCTGCGTCTATGCTTGTATCCTACAGTATACGCCGGAACTTTTTCCCAATATATACTGTAATGTCCCCATAGACTGGGGCCAAAAGTTTTGTTTTTTGTTTTTTTTTTTTTCATCCTGCGTCTTGCAGCTAGGTTTCACTGTATACCGCACCTTCCTGTACAGACAGCCACTGGAAAGAAACTGTAGCGTCCCTGAACTCATCAGGGCACTACTAGGTACTGCATCCTGACAAAGATGCAGGGCCTACCCCAGGGACCTGGAAGACCAGTGCCAGTAACATAACACATAAACATCCCCAGTTCCCCTCTCCCAATCATGGGTGACTGACTAGTTTGGGACCCAATGGTTGGCTACCTAGGGGTGGAGCCCATCCGGTCAACTAGCTGACAACTAGGGGGGGAGGAGTGCGACAGTAGGAGAGTTTGTAGTGACAGTTGAAGGAGTCGGACATGTCTTGAGTCGGGGTCGTGTAGCAGTGACCTAGGTGGTGAAGGAGAGTGGTTGCCAGGGAGGGTACGACGAGGTACCCCTGGAACCATAGCACCGACGGGTCACAGGGCCCTAGGTCAGGCAAACGCTTCACGCTGCCTGACAAATACCTGCACAGTGAGTGGACCATCCAGGACCTCACTTACCTAAGAATCCGGGGACACCAGCAATAACGAAAGAGCCAGGGACCGGAACGGTACACCGACCCTACAGGGTTCACACTGCCCGCTGTACGGACCAGAGACTGATGACAAACAGTAAGGGACCCCCTAGATGCTTCAAGCTACGTGGTTCCACCAAACCAGTGAGAGGTGCAGGGGAAAGAAGCCACCAGGTTACCACACGGACACTGGGACAAAAGGGACCAGGAGTCGAAACCAGCCGTCCTCAGTGAACCAACATTACCACCGCTGTGAGTAAACACCAGTTGCACTGCATGCCCATCGTGAGGTCTTCCTTCTTTCCACCCCGAACACCTTCAGCAGCCCCCTGGGGCCCCGGCCCTACTTGCGGAGGGCCCAACATCCATGCGGTCATCACCACCAGCCCCAGTGGCAATAGACTGTGCAGCGGCGGTTCCAAAACTATAACCGCAACCCACAAGTGGTGTCACAACATAAACTCTATAATCTCCCCTGTGTTTAACACCTTTTAAAACGACCCCCAGGGTCACGGAACCGGGCAATGGCCATCACACACCCGTGACGCAGCATCCCCTTACATATACAGCCTGGGACAGAGTACCCCATAACCCTAGGGTGAGTCAAAACATTTTTTTTTTCTTTTAAATTTCCCCTCCAGAGTTGTGTTTGAAGTGTAAGCCACCTGCCTTATAATCACCTTCCATCTGCTTTAACTTCTATCACCGCCTCTCTGGTCACTCTCATGTTATTTGTGACCTGCCGACTGCTCCAATGTTTCATGGAGCGCACACAGGTCACAACTCAATTAAAGTCTATGAGACTATGGCTCTCACAGACTTGTATTGAGCACTTGTGACGTAACTTCTGACCAGTCAGCACTTACAGGGCTCAAAATGGATGGATGAAAGTATGAAAACGCCAGAGACTAAGTATAAGACGGGGCGTAAATGTAAAGCACCACTACGGCACTGGAAAAAAAAAAAAAAAAGAAACCCTGGTGTGGTGCTTTAAATGAGCGTCTATAGTGGTCCGACTCTTAGCCATCCATCCTGAATGTGGTCACAGGTGGACTCATACGTGTAGGCACCTGACAAGGACAGATGTACTGTGTACCTAGCGCCTAGCTACCACTCATTTTCAGCCTAGTAATGGAATGTACAGAAAAAAATTGAACAACCCGCACCGATTAAAGGCCGCTTTACATGCTGCGACATTGCTAGCGACGTCGCTAGCGATCGCACCCGCCCCCGTCGTGTGTGCGTCACGGGCAAATCGCTGACCGTGGCGAACAATATCGCTAGTATGCATCACACGCACATACCTTCCTAACGACGTCGCTGTGGCTGGCAAACAAACCCTTTTTTAAGGGGGAGGTTCGTGCCGCGTCTCAACGACATCACACAGCGGGCCACCAATAGAAGTGGAGGGGCAGAGAGCAGCCGCATGAACGTCACTCCCACCTCGTTGCCGGAGGATGCAGGTAAGCTGTTGTTCGTCATTCCTGGGGTGTCACACTTGGCGATGGGTGCTGCCTCAGGAACGACGAACAACCTGTGTCCAACATGAGCAACGATATTTAGGAAAGGAACGACGTGTCAACAATCAACGATTTTTGCCATTTTTCAGGTAGTTAGCGGTCGCTCGTAGGTGTCACACGCAACGACGTCGCTAATGAAGCCGCATGTGCATCACGAATTCCGTGACCCCCCAACGACATCTCGTTAGCGATGTCAATATGTGTAACGGTATTAAGGTATGCACACCAGTGACTATGTAAGGGGAATACATGGAATAGCAGAAACTGCTGTGTGAATACTGACTTGAAAAATCCAATAGCTATATGAAGAGTGAAAATGTGAAAAATGGAATCTGCATTACTGCCATGAACATATGAATCAAGAGAAATTCAGCTACTGAATTGATCAATGCAATAGAGCCCCAACACTACGCCAAAGTATTGCTCTACGTTGGGGTCCCTAGCTTGTGTGTGTCCTCTCATGCAGTTAAAAAACTTACCGTGTATGGGAAGCTGAGACCCAGGCTA
This sequence comes from Anomaloglossus baeobatrachus, assembly GCF_048569485.1. Taxonomy (NCBI): domain Eukaryota; kingdom Metazoa; phylum Chordata; class Amphibia; order Anura; family Aromobatidae; genus Anomaloglossus; species Anomaloglossus baeobatrachus. Next base: position 865,712,196 of record NC_134353.1, on the reverse strand, counting down.
TATATGCGTATTATATGGATTGGCAATAGGTGTGGTGGGGAGGGTTCACAAACGAAAAACTACTAACAATAAGGAATAACGTTTGGAACACCATTCTAAGTCTGAACTGGGTGCAAAAAACCTAAAAAAAGTTTAACTGCATGAGAGGACACACACAAGCTAGGGACCCCAACGTAGAGAAATACTTTGGCGTAGTGTTGGGGCTCTATTGCATTGATCAATTCAGTAGCTGAATTTCTCTTGATTCATATGTTCATGGCAGTAATGCAGATTCCATTTTTCACATTTTCACTCTTCATATAGCTATTGGATTTTTCAAGTCAGTATTCACACAGCAGTTTCTGCTATTCCATGTATTCCCCTTACATAGTCACTGGTGTGCATACCTTATCTCCCCATAGTGATGTTTTTTTAGGTTTTTTGCACCCAGTTCAGACTTAGAATGGTGTTCCAAACGTTATTCGTTATTGTTAATATGTGTAACGGGGCCTTAACACTGGGAAACTCCTCTAACTACAAATGAACTTGAAGAACTTTTGAAGAATTTTTGGCTTTTTAGAACTCCATTATTTTCTAGTTTTCAAGGATCACCCTGTAAATAGCAGTATTTGACGAATCTGATACAATACCAAATGTTTAGCGCTAATTATTATTTTTTTTTAGGTTTTGGGCTATATATACTATATCTTTATAAGAAAAATAACGAAAGTCTGCAGGGATTAATGCTTGATTAAGTCTACATTCAAATCTACGCACAATCCATCGTAATTCTTCACAAGGTCATACGGGTTTCGCAACCTTTTTTCTTACAGGAAATCCCAGTAGCATTCAAATATATTGGTGATTGCTTGCGAAAAGACCTAGTAGCTTTCATATCACTGTTTCACCTCTTGAATGTAATCTATAGAAGTCTTTATCTACTCTTAGGAAAAAATACTATTCACTAATGAACACAGAAACAATTAGTTAGTCAAGACCGAGAAAACTGTGACCTCTCCATCGAAGACGAGCAGGTCCGAGCTGCCTGCAGGCTCCTCATCGCCTCCGCTAATTGCCTCTCTGATTATGGCAATGAAAAGTTAAGTTGTTATAGAATGGAAATTAGTGTCTCCAGACCAATTCTGCCTTCATTCTGTACTGTGTACAAAACACTCATTGAAGAGCTTTCCCTTAAAAAAGCTGCAGAAAAATAAGCTGATGAACTTTAGGGTTTTTGGGGTTTTTTTTCGGCCATCGTTTTCTGAATGAGTTATGGTTTTGGCTGATCTGTGAAGGTTGCCATCTTGGCTGCCAATGCCACATTTCTGGGCTTTCATTGATGACTTTTCATATATGTCACACCCTACATAAAGTAACGAAATCCATCACCGTAGAGAAAACCTCACTGTTGTAATTCTTTACTGACATAAATGTTTGGTATATAGTATATAGAAAGTTACATAATTGAAAAACAAGTGAAGGACCCCTAAAGAAACTTTTAAATATATATTGACTTAGTAAAGCTCATAGATCTAAAGATTCAAAATGACAAATCATATTACACTTTTATTAACCCCTTCACCCCCTGGCGATTTTCTGGGTTGTTTTTTTTTCTCGTTTTTTTTTACTCCCTTTCTTCCAAGAGCCATAACTACTTTTTTTTTTTTTTTTATTTTTCTGTCAACATAGCCATAGGCTTGTTTTTTTTGATCGCCTCTTATTGCATTTTATTTCCACGTTGCGGATACCAAAAAACTTTTCGTTTTTCTTGTTACGCCCTTTACCGATCAGATTAATTTATGTTTTGATAGATCGGGCATTTCTGAACATGGCGATACTAAATTGTGTAGTTTTTAATTTTCATTTGTATCATTTTTCAATGGGCAATAATAGGGGTGTGATTTGAACTTTTTTCCTTTTTCTTTTTTTCGTGATGGCGTGATTGTCTGATCTTTTGTGCTGTATAGAGCCGGACATCAGAACCACTCTGAGCACAATTGCGGTCTTCCTATGAACGCTGACACTCAGTCAGCCTTCACAGCAACTACGTCATCAGCTAACCCCCGGCTGTCATGACCACCCATCAGCGACATACGATCATGTCACAGGGCTGCCGATGGGAGCGGGGAATGAGGTGCTCCGCACTGGCACTTATTAAACCCCACTGTCCGTATTTGACAGCGGGATTACAGGTGAAGGTGGATCTCCAATCCAACCTTGCCTGTTAGGCTACTTTCACACAAGTTTTTTGGCATCGGGCACAATCCGGCGTGTGCCTGATGCAACGGATCCGGCGCAGAGTATGCAAAAACGGATGCGCCTTTTTTTTTTTTTTTTAACGGATCCGGTATACCTGATCCGTCAAACGGATCGGTGCATCCGTTTTTTTTTTGCTGGATCCGTTTTTTTACGGATCAGATCAGATCAGACCCTGGATCAGATCAGCCGACATGTGAAGGGAAACATGCGGACTGCATCATATGGAGGAACGCAACCTTAGATGTACTAGTACATCCAGGGTCCTGTATCGCACAACTGGTAATAACAGATATATTTGCTGCCCAATGTCAGCCTGTTCAGTACTATTAACACAATACTTATGACCTTCTTTACAGTTTTAAAAAATGGGTAAATCCAAAGAATATTTTGAAGATAGAATTGAACAGAAATAATCACAGCACTTTACACCGGTGGCCATCTTGGTAGTCCTTAGATGGTTCGCTGTGCACTGTATTGGCGACCATTACTTGTGCCATTGCAAACACCTTGCATGAAAATGCTGCAAGTAATAGCTTGTTCCCTGTGTGTTCAACAGCAAAGGACTTTGGATGCTGTCTTGCTAACTCTAGTTGTGTTTTTATATCTGACTAAAAATTAGCACTTAGTTTTAGAAAGTGGACCTTAATATCAGCTTTTTGCCACCTAATCTGAGAGTAGCGCGATGTAAAGACAGCGACCTTGACTCCAATGATCTGTCACTGGATTGTTTGGTTTAGTTTTGATTAAATCATTGTTATATCAGCAGAAGATTATCAAAACTACAGCAAGTAGCCCAGTAATTCTGTCTCTGTCTTGCTGCTCTCAAATGTGTTAGCAAAAACCAGGTGATAAGATTCCCTTTTATAATTTTGAAATAAGTTGTGTAAATGGTTTTTGTTCCCCTTCATAGATAAGATTTTTTGCTTGTAGTAGAAACCACCTTTGTTTGCTTCCAGTTGTTAAAGATCCATCCTAGTCTTCTGATGTGGACAGATGTGCGCCTCGTAAGACCACTCTCTCATAAATGTGCTATAATGCACCTTGTAACTATGTGATCATGGTTATGATGGATCTTCCTCTACACCAGCGGTCCCCAACCTGTGACTCGCAGACCCGTAATGTCTGGCTCACGGCTGTCTTTCAGCTTGGTGCCTAAGCACCAGGTATTGGAAATGGCTATGAAGATTAGGTCTCCAGACTGACTTTTGTGAGTAGCCTCACATAAAAGAGCAGATCTGAAAGGGGGTAATGTAGAAACCCCTGGTTCTTGGTATACTGTCTCGGTGTGATTTCTGTGGAAAAGGTTTGGCTGTCATTATACCAGTAATGGGGGGCTCTGGATGTCACTACAGTGATGGGACAGGACCTGCATGTGGCTTGTGACCCTCACCGAAGCTGAATGTGGTCCTCAAGGTCAGAAAAGTTGGGAACCTCTACTCTACAGGAAGTCAGCAGTGGAAGTTGCTATTGACCTATTGAATGACTGTAAGAAAAGATCTTAAAAACTTAGGAATGGTAGAGAAGGCAACCCCCTCCCCCCCCCAAAAAAAACCCCCATACTTTATTATACAACAAAGATTGTGCAAAACTACCGCCTCGGTGTTCTTGATCTAGAGGTCATACGTAACACACGTTTGTTAACATAGATGCAGTATCCAAGATTTTCTGAGCACCATCAATGTTCATAGTGACTTCAATCGGTGACTAGACACATGTCTACACGGTAGTCCATTTCTGTCCAGACGCGTCCCATCATATCCTGTTTCAGTGATGTATTGCCTCGGGTTGTTTGAATCCTGTGGCTCAGGGCTTGGTGGGGCCGATACTGAGTCTTTGATGAAGCCTCATAGAAAGAAGTTGCAGGGTGTTAGATCTGCTGATTGTTGAGGCCAATGCAACATTGGTGAATCTGAGTGAGACAACATGTCGCTGAAACAGTGGAGTCTATATCCGCGGATATGCATCTGGACAGAATCTGACTACCCTCTAGATGTCTTAGTGTCACCAATGGAAATCACTTTGACTAGTTTTTAGTGTGTAGACAAAATTTGGACATATGATAACTTTTCATGTTAATGTGTATTTTCACTGGGTTATCATTACTGAGGTTATAATTTTGTACCACCCATTTTGAATAACCCTATGCAATAAATAAGCTTTGTGTAAAAACTGGAAAAACCCTTTAAGAAACTTTGAATAACAGTTTCAAAAGCCTCTTTATAGCTCTGCAGGAGACTTCTATTTTTGTAGACGGCTTTTCTAGAGCAGAGCAGGGTTGCCATGGGTTAGGCTCATTACATCAGTAGTGTCCATAGAGAATACAAACCTTCTGAAAGCCCGGAGCTCGGGCGTCCGTACTACTGCAGTTACTTTATTTGTAATTGTGTTACAGATTCCAAAAAGTGAGCAAATGGTCTTCAGAGATTGTTCAGGTGCTAAGAAGCACAAAGCTCTGAAAGTAGCATTGTTTTACCTATTTTCCTTCTGTACAGTCTCAAGGCTAATATGATTAGAAGCCATGGTTAGACATTGCAAAGTCTTCCAATTGAATTTCTGCACATAGGGATTCTAAAAATTCTTTAGTTTGTGGAACCTGTCACCACTTTTTTGGCCTATAAGCTGCGGCCACCACCACCGGGCTGTTATATACAGCATTGTAACATGCTGTATATAAGAGCCCAGGCCGGGGGTATAACATAAAAAACACTTTATAATACTTACCTAACAGTCGCTCTGCGGGGGAATAGGGCCTAATGGGCATCTCCGTTGTCCGGGGCCGGAGCCGCCTCTTTCGGCCATCTTTGTTCTCCTTCTCTAGCCGCGCTGCATGACAGGTCCGACGTCATCCACACTCGTCGGCATTCCGGTCCTGAGCAGGCGCACTTTGATCTGCCCTGAGCAGGACAGAACAAAGTATTGTAGTGCGCCTGAGCAGAACCGGCGAGTGTGCATGACGTAGACGCGTCATGCACACAAGCTTCAGAAAGAGGACGAAGATGGCCGAAAGGGGAGGCACCCGCATTGGACAACGGAGACGCCCATTAGGCTCTATTTCACCGCAGAGCGACCGTTAGGTAAGTATTATAAAGTGTTTTTTATGTTGTCACAGCGGCCTGGGCTCTTGAATACAACATGATAGAATGCTGTATAGAAGAGCCCGGTGGTGGTGTCTGCAGCTTATAGTCCAAAAAAGTGGTCACAGGTTCCCTTTAAAATGGGTTGTCTCATCACTGGAACTCCGGTATATATCTTCCTTAGACCATACAAATATAGAAAGGAGAATAATATATAATAGGACCAAAGAAAACTCCTAAAAACAAACTTTATTAGCTTAATAATAATATTTGTTTTTAGGAGTTTTCTTTGATCTGTTATGACTCTTGTATGTATGCCCTATTAGGATTTAATAGAGGTTGGTCAGCTTGAGATTCACATGTATGATTCTGGCCAAAGAGAAGCTAACAGGCGCAGCATCAGCGGTGGACTGGAGTACCTGGGGCCCACCAGGAAAAATCAATCTTGGGGCCCACCAGCACCATGCAGTTACCGTACTGTATATAGCAGGGGTGGGATTCAAATTTTTAACAGGTTCTCTGTAAACCCCACCCATTTGAAAACCACACCCATTCTGTTAGCCACACCCATTTTCACGCAATTTCCTCAACCAAAAAATACAAGTAATTTAAAGTAAAATCTCCTTCCCCTCCTGTACCGTCACTGTCCTGTCCAGCACCAGTTGTTCCAATCACTGTCAGTCTTATTGCATTAAATGATTTTTATACAGTTTTTAAAAATTACTAAAGGAGCCCTGCTAAAATTAGGAATGGACGACCTTCCCGATACAGATCTCATCCCATTATGGCCTCTTTCCCCTGCAGATCCCATCCCATTATGGCCTCTTTCCCCAGCAGATCCCATCCCATTATGGCCTCTTTCCCCAGCAGATCCCATCCCATCTGCTCCTTTTCCCATATAGCTCCCATCTTATGTGGCCCCTCTCCGCATATAGCTGCCATCTTAATGCGGCTCCTCTCCCCATATAGCCACATATAGCTGCCATCTTATGTGGCCCCTCTCCCCATATAGCCACATATAGCTGCCATCTTAATGTGGCCCCTCTCCCCATATAGCCACATATAGCTGCCATCTTAATGTGGCCCCTCTCCCCATATAGCTCCCATCTCATGTGGCCTCTCCCCATATAGCCACATATAGCTGCCATCTTAATGTGGCCCCTCTCCCCATATAGCCACATATAGCTGCCATCTTATGTGGCTCCTCTCCCTGCATCTTCGGCTCACTGAGCGCTTACCTGCTTCAAGCACCGGTGGCCTCTCCTCTGTCTTCCGTCCTCCGCGGCTCTCTGCACACTAAGGGTATGTGCGCACTAGGTGTTTTTTTCACACCGCATTTTTTGTGCGTTTTTGGCCGCAAAAAAGGCACAAAAACGCACTCGCGGTAAAAACGCGATGCATTTTTACCGCGTTTTTGGCTGCGTTTTTGCTCACGGCTTTTTTATGCGCTTTTTTATCAGTGAACAATGCCATTAAAGATTGGTGAAAAAAAGGTCTGATGTAATTTCCTTCTTCAATATGTTCTTCATTCTCCACTAGTGTATGCAGGAGAGCAGACAGCAGCTGCAGAACCACAAGGCTCAGCATGCTCAATCCAGGACTGTATGCAGGAGTTTTTTGCCCTCCAAAAAAATGACGTGGGCTTCGCCATATTTTTGTATGCTAGACAAGTACAGCAGGCAGCTATGGGCTGCCCCCAAACTGCCTATGTGTACCCGGCTGGGAACCAAAAATATAGAGAAGCCCTTTTTTTTTTTATTTCATGAATTTCATTAAATAATTAAAAAAAAAAAATGACGTGGGCTTCGCCCAATTTTTGAGTCCAGCCAGGTACAACTAGGCGGCTGGGGATTGGAATCCGCAGTGCAGGGTGCCCAAGATTTCTGGGCACCCCCTCTGCGAATTGCAGTCCGCAGCCACCCCAGAAAATGGCGCTTTCATAGAAGCGCCATCTTCTGGCGCTGTATTCAACTCTTCCAGCTGCCCTGATGTCAGGTGGCTCGCTGGGTAATAATGGGGTTAGGGCTAGCTGTATATTATCAGCTGGCCCTAAGCCTGAAATTCATGGTGTCACGCCAATATTAGACATGGCCATCATGAATTTCTAGTAAAGATAAAAAAAAAAACACAACACAGAAAAATATTTTTATTAGAAATAAAACACAACACAATTAGTGACTCCATCTTTATTGAAATAAAGAACCCCCCTCCTCCGCAGTAATCCTGGGTTAGGGTCCCGCTCCGTCCAATCCGGATCCAATATCCTCTGATCGGTTTGCTGGAAGGCAAAGCGATCTGATGTGTCAGGGTCAAGGATGTGAATTCCATCACACATCAGCTGATTGTATAAAAGCCGTTTATACAATCAGCAGATGCATCAGTGCAAAAAAAAAAACTACACACTTCAGTGCAGACTCCTGTCAGACCGATCAATGCAGGACCCGGCGGTAATCAGCTGATAAAGTCTCCTGACGGCATCAGCTGATAGTTTAGCCGGCTGGGTAGTAAAAAGCCGGCGTCACCGCTGTCACTGTCACTGTCAGCTGATTCTGTCAGGTGACCGCATCAGGTGATCAGCGCCAGGTCCTGCAGCTATCGGAGGTGTCCCGGCCGTCTGCACACAGCCGGAGCAGGGGTGGCGGTACCGGGAGAGGAGCTGGGAGCGGACATGGCACCGGGAGGCTGCAGACAGGTGAGTATGAGGTTTTTTTTCTCTACTGTTCACTTTTGACTTCGCAGCTGCTTCCATCTCCTGCCCGTACATGGCGCCGCACGGGAGTGGACATGGCACAGGACGGGAGATGGAAGTAGCGGTGCCGGTACCGGGAGGATTCACACTTCTGTGTTTACCAACAGAGGGAATCCTCTTCCTGTACACGTCACTGTACTACTCACCCCTTGCGTTTACAGCCGCGTTTTTAGTCATAGAAGCGCAGCTATATTTGCAATATGTGTTTTTCATTGCGTTTGTGAACATCTCATTGAACTCAATGGGTGGAAAACGCAGTGAAAACGCAAAAAAGCGCTGTGTGCGGACAGCACTTCTGAAAACCCATAGACATTGCTGGGGAAGCAATGTCACATAGTTTTCTGCAAAAAAACGCGGTAAAAAACGCTGCTAAAAACGCAGCAAAAACGTCTAGTGCCCACAGGGCCTGATGCTGACAGATGGCAGGAGGAGGAGCTACCTCCCCACACTGCCGTGACCTCTGCAGCGTCAGCACGTCACTGCACGCCGGGTCAGGGTCCACTGAACCCGGAAGTGCGGCGCATACAGAGGTACAGGGATTCATTTGTGTCAGTGTCTTAAAGAGACAACAAGAAGTAAATGGCACTTCCTCTGTGCTGATGATAATAGATGTAGGGGTGCGCTTCAGGTTCCAAGGCCTTTTGTCAATAGAAGAATACAAGGCACTCCCAAGATTGGCTGCAACGTGTGATTTATTTAATGTGCATAACAACAACAAAACGTTTTCGGTCCGTAGACCTTCCTCAGTAAGCACATTCGTGAAGAGGAGTTCAGCGTGGGTGATGAGCGCGGTGTCCACCGCCGCATGGAGGCTGCCAATCTTAAAAAGACACTAACACAAATGAATACAGGGAACCGGATCGCTGGAGCTGTTTCTTGCTGGTTCTAAGAACTGGCTGCTATTTTAACAACCGGTTCTCCAGAACCAGACAGAACCAGCTGAATCCCACCCCTGACTGTGCAGACATTTGAATGGAATAAGGGTTAATGTTACTGATCTGATTGCCCACAGTCTCCACATGCCCAACCGCCCCTCCCCCCCGGGCCCCTGCTTGCCCCCCTGGGCCCCCGTACACCACCCCTGGGCCCCCGCCCTCCCTGGGGCCCCTGCTCACTTCTTGGGGCCCCGCACCCCCCCCCCGGGCTCCTGCTTGCCCCCCTGGGCCCCCGTACGCCCCCCTGGGCCCCCGCACCCCCCCCGAGGCCCCTGCTCGCTTCTCGGGCCCCCGTACACCCCCCCTGGGCCCCCCACCCCCGAGGCCCCTGCTCGCTTCTCGGGCCCCCGCACCCCCTTGGGCCCCTGCTTGCCCCCCTGGGCCCCTGTACACCCCTCCGGGCCCCTGCTTGCCCCCCTGGGCCCCCCGCACCCCACCCCCCGGGCCCCTGTTTGCCCCCCTTGGCCCCTGTACACCCCCCCTGGGCCTCCGCACCCTCCCCGGGGCCCCTGCTCGCTTCTCGGGCCCCCGCACCCCCCCCCGGGCCCCTGCTTGCCCCCATGTGCCCCCGTACCCCACCCCCCCGGGCCCCCGCCTTCTATACTCACGTGCTGCTGCTCCTGCAGCCTGGCCTGGGGCGATGCCGGGTCCGTCCTGTGGAGCCCGATGCTGCCAGCACCTGTACAGGAAGGAAGCAGTCATCGCTCGGAGACTGCTTTCTCCTGCAGTGTCGCTGGCTGCATAGATGAGTCAGAGCCGCGCGACACTGACACTGACAGTGATAGCAGGCAGAGCTGGAGATCGCTCTCCCTGCTTGCCGCTGAAGAGGCAATGGGATTGTCACTAATCATATCGGCAATGTGCCGATATGATTAGCTAAAATACCGGCCGGGGGAGGGGGGGGCCTCTCACACATCCAAAGGGGCCCAAGGGGGGTAGGGGGCGGGGCCTAGGGGGCGTGGCCATCAATAGCAGGGGCCCACCGGGGGTTCTCCCGACCTCCTGGTGGGCCAGTCCGCCCCTGCGCAGTGTTCACTTCTGGCAGAATTGGCGTTGTTCAAGTATTATATAAATGAATAGAATGGGGAAAAAACAAAGCCAGCTTCCAAAATTAGTTAAAACTTTGTATTTGTCTCTTCAGATTAAAAACATATCCAATACAGTTCCAAGAACATTAAATATGGACATAGCTTACACGTTTCGGACATAATTGGAACTTAATTATTGCTATGATTGGAAGCAGTTTACTGCTAATGAGCTACTATTTATTTTTTGTCTGAATTAAAAAAAACAAACAAACAAAAACTAGCATCTGCATAAGGGTATCAGACTAAAAGCTATAAGCCATATATTTAATTCCCCAAATTTAGTGCTATAGTTTTTTTTGTTTTTTTTTTGGGGGGGGGGGTGGTTAGTTGTGACAAAGTTAAGAAGGAACCTATTAGCAAAAAAGAAAAAAATCAACAAATGTATCTGCAGACATAGTGGTAATTTGCAGATAAGTACACAGTAGTCTAATTTGAAGTGCAGCCGCAGGGAGAAAACGAAGTTATTTTCCCTGCAGCTGTTCTAGCGAAGAGTCATAGCTCTTTAATCACTACACTAAATATTACCAGCAGCTCTCTGGTTTTGCCTGCCATGTGAATAAAGTATATATACAGAGGCACAAAGGTTACTTATAGGTTCATATTGTTGACCTGTGTATGCACTCCTTGTGCTTCTATATGGTGCCACAGTATCGCACCTTATTACACAGGTTTTCTTCAAAGAAAGCAACACTTCTGGGTGACGTGGAGAAATATGCTACCATTTATTTTATTTTTTTTTTCTCTCTGCCATGTAATTGTGAGAGAACCTCAGTGTGTCTTTACAGAAAGTTGACGGTGTGTTGTAGAGATGCAATACAGGCTCGTTGATTGGCGTAATTGCTGCAGGTTGTGTATTGCAAATCCAAATTTACAATCCAATATATGTCGATAGTTTTCAAAAACTCTTATCAAAGTTTTTTTTAAAAAAAAGTGTGCGGAGAAATTTGCAAACGAAGCATACTCAGTTATCTTGTGGAAGAGTCATTGATTTTCAAAAATGATTTGACTCTTTGGTTGGGGCAAATCCAATGACTGAATATTTTATGATTAAATCAATTCAAGTGTTAGGTAAAATATGTGAGTGTTTACATGTGAGATTTTTCCACTAGTTTTGTTGTAGAATTGCTGCAAAATTCCCTGCAAATCCACAACCTGTGCATTTACCCTTAGGCCCCTTTCACACATCAGCTTTTTCCCATCTATCACAATCCATCGAATTTTGAAAAAAACGGATCCAGCGACAGATGCGGCTGGATCCGTTTTTTTCTCATTTACTTGTATTAGCAATACATTGCAACAGATGGCCTCACGTTTCATCCGTCGGATCCACCAAAAAAGTTGTCCGTCGGATTGAAACGAAGTCCACAGTAACGGTTTTTGTGTACGTCGCAAAAAACGGACAGTGACTGATTAGTCCGTCGTTTGGTAGAATGGAAGCCTATGGGCGCAGGATCCGTCGTCATCCGTCAAATGACGGAATCTGGTGACTAATTCAATTTTTTTTAAAAGAGCATGTTCCAATTATTCTTTAGCCCCAAGCTAGTCGGATCCATCGAAAAATGGATCCGTTGCATCAGTTTAGCCAACCAGTTTAGCCAATCTGCGACGGATTGTGACTGATGGCAAAAAACTGATGTGTGAAAGGGGCCTTAGCCATACATGAAAGTAAAATAGATCTGTGCCGCCCCCGTGTTAGCAGCCCGCTGCTCTGATCCAGATCCGCGGTGGCTCGAGGATCTCCAGACCCGGGGGTCGGGGTCGCGTGGCCACTCAGAATAAAGGGGATTATTTACAGGAAATTAAGGACAGTTCGTGACGCCACCCGTGGTGCGTGGTAAGATGGAGTACCACCGCTACAATGGGGAGTTCCCAGTGGCGATGGTGCGGGCAGCCAGATAGTTAACCCCTCCACGGGTAGGGGGAATGCCCCGGGACTCAGTGTGGTGACTTGAAGGTGCCGTTGGGACGGTAGGGGGGTCGTTTGTGTACTCACTCAGTCCAATAACACTGACACCGACAAGTGTAGTAAACCAAAGTTCTGGACACCGCTGCCGCTTGGAGGGAGCACGCCTGGATCCCATGCCCATTGGTGTTGCCTGTTAGTCTGTGGCCTTTGCCTTGGCACCTCTTTCTCTATTTGGTCCCTTCAGTGTGAAACTGGTCGGGTCCCGCTCACCAGTATGGCTAACTGGATGAGCTTGCTCTCAGGGTTCACGCTTGGGATTTTCTGGACCGTGTGAGTGGAAAGTCCTATCCCCCTCGTTGCGCTAGTACCCCGATTTGGAGTGGGTGGAGAACGGATCTTGAAGGCTCCATCCTCGTTGGGTAAATTGTCAGGACGCCTGAAGCTACTCCCTGACCTAGGGTCCACGTACCCAGTCATGCCCTGGCCCCTGTCCGGTGATAGCACAAGGCCGCCGGTTGTCGTCCTCGACAGTCCGTGCCCCTTGTCATGATCCCCTGCGACCAGTGTCCAGCTCCTTCCATGCCCAGACCAACGTCTGCCACCTAGTAGTTTCCAAGGAGTCCAGCTCCTGACTTGTGACCTCTCCTCTTGAGTCACCGACTGACTGACTGTCTGACACTCCTGACCCTCCCTTTACCAACCCCCCAAGTGGGCGACCCTATTCCACTCAGGCCGTCCACTGGTGTGTCTGGTGGGTGTGGTGCAGATTGTTCTTAGGATTTTGATTAGCTGTTCTTGGCAACACCAATGGTTAGGGACCCTTAACCAAGGAGGAGGTGGATACTGTGCAGAAGGGCAGATTCCACAATACCCTGTGACGACCTGATAGGCCAGAGCGTCACAGATCCGCAGAATAATCTGGTTCAAAATTTACATGTAAGCCGCGCCGGTTTAATATAGAATCGCTGTTATGATATCTGCACTGTTATTCTGAACTTGCATATCGGAACGTGCACAGAGCAGTAGCATTGCAGGAGGCTTTATAATATCACCTATTACAGAGAGGTGATGGACATGTTATAATCTAGAAAAGAAGACACAAACTTCCCTACATGTTGTTGTTTTCTCACCTTCTTTTAGAACATGGCAGAAAGTGTTTTGTTTCTTAATGGCATAAGTATAGGAGATGGCATAGATTACCAAAGCCAATTTTCTTTGTTACCCCTATGGCTGTAGAGGGTTATCGACATGATTCTTGCTCTTCTGCTGGAGGTCATAATCTGACTTAATGGGTTTTTTCAGTCTCTTGCAAATAACAGTTTGAAGTTACAAATCAATTTTCATTCCTAGGTCTGAAATCCCTTGTACCCTTGTATCATTCATACATAAGAGCAGTTTTTAAGAAGACAAAAGGTCTGTACCTCGGCTTTTATGCAGTTCATCACTCAAATATAATCTTAAAGGGAACTTGTCACTTTCTACTTTTATATTAAACTGCCCCCATTGTCTTGTTATTGTGTGTCACAGCAATGTGAATCACAAATGTGTTTTTTTTTTCAAACAAAACTTCCCAATATTTATCATTTAAAAACCCCCCCACAAAAATAAAAATCTTAATGCTTACGGAAATGCATTAGATACCTTCTGTTTCAATCATAGGGGGGGGCACTTGCATTTAGTTCAGTCACGGTTAGTCAGGCACGGTCTTCAAATTGTTCACAACCCCCCACCATCACATTGTGATTAATTGCCGTGACTTTTCTTTCTGAAAAATGCTTGACTTTCCCATTGACTTCCATTATACTTGGCACACAAGTGAAGCCCATCCAAGCATCCAACTGTTCGTTACAAGTACCGAGCACCCAAACATGGCACTAGTTATAAGCGTGGAGCCATCTTATACTGGCCAGGAGCGATATGCCCAGAAGTAGTACCAGCATGTAAGTCGACTCAAAAACTAAAACATTTTTTTGACTATGTGGGGCTCATTTTTCTGTATGCAAGACTAGGTGGGTCCATTATTTTGTATAGAGGATTATGTGGGGTCCATTATTCTGTATGGAGGACTATATCGTGCCCATTATTCTGTATGGAGGAATATATGGCTCAATTGTTCTGTACAGAGGACTGTATGGGGCAATTTTTCTGTATGGAGGACTATTTGGGGCCTTATTTTTCTGTGTAGAGGACTGTGGTGTCTGTGACTAGGCTGGCCTGCGACTTTGTCCAGGTTCTTAATTTTGGCCCTCTGTGTATTTGAGTGATATCCCTGCTCTATGCTGAGCACTTGCGTTATGATTTTCAAATACATCTCTAAAATACTTGCTTCAGGTGAGCCCCCGCCACACTCATCCATTAGCTAATGAGTTACTCCGGACTCCGTTTTGCCTTTGTACAGCGGTGACTTTCTTTTCAAAGGTGCATACAACTGTTTTTAAATAATTTCTGTAAAACAATGAACGGCACCAAAAGGGACATTCTTGTAAAGACACCACCTGACCACAGGCCAGATGTGAGTTCAAAGTAACTCCATCTGCCTCATTACAGTGAATTTTCCATTGGGAATTTTGTCTGAATCACGTATGTCATAGATTTACACTTAATTCCAGATGTAAGCATTCAGCGTAGAGCGCAGGATAAATGTGAGCGTGCCATATTACAGTCTTTGGAAGAAAGAATTAAAAAAAATCAGCAGCTGAAGAATTGCCTTTACTATTTTTTATGCTGTTCACTTTTCGGTTTAACTGATGGTGTATCTGTATTTGTCAAGTCAGTATGATTACAGCGATACCAGATTTATATATTTTTTACGCTATTATCACACTAAAATTTTTTTTTTATTTTTTTTTTTTACATAAAGGTTTTTGCATCAATTAAATTTTTTGGGAATTTTTATGGTTACCATTTGGCCACATAATTTGATCATGTTCTATTCTGCTTTTTGCGAGGCAGAATGAAGGAGAAACTGCAATCAAGGGTTTTTTTTCTTTTTTAAATGCTGTTCACGGTTTTGCAAAAGTCATAAGACTGCTTTATTCTTCGGGTCAGTATGATTACAGTGATACCACATTTATGACAGTTTGATGGATCAAGTTGTTCCTGACACTGTGATGCCAAATAAGTGTACTTTTTGTTTGTTTTTACATAAATATACGTATTTATCAGTTTTTAATAAGTTTTTCATTTTTTTATTTAATTTCTGATTTAGTTTAGTATTTCTATTTACATTTTTTTTAACTTTTCTTTAACTTTACTTAGTCCATATGTGGGACATATAACTTTTATTACTCGGAGTGCTGGTATAATATATTGCAATACTCAAGCTTTGTAATGCATTATAGCTATCAGTGTGACACTGACAATAGCCTCATAGACCATGCTCCTGGCATGGTCTAACAGGCTAGCCGTATCTGTCTGACCCAGAGGTAGTCATCATCATGTAACGTATGTCCTGAACGGGTAGGAGAGAAAGCACACTCCCTCTCCCGGCCCCCTAAATGCTGTCTTCGCTATTGTTTTGGGGTTAAACGGCCTGGGGCGGCATGGAGATCGACAGTTATACCTTGCAGCAAGCTCCCAGCTGTGATTGTGCGGGCACAGCCCCTGCGCCTGCATGATCGCAACAGTGCGTTAAATGTCGTGACAAGGTTAAGATTGCTTTAAGGCATATGACCACTATTGATCATGTAACCTCCAAGAATTGTTTGATCTGTGTGTGTATGTTATACTTTGTATGCAATTCTAAATTGTTATAATATTTTTTTAGCTCCCTGACTTCTGACTCAGCAAGGGGCAGGCCCCTTTTAGCCATATGTATAAATATGACCCCCTTTGTATTATTTACTATTGAACCTGAGGAACAGAATATACTGTTCTTGAAGTGCGTTGACTTTGAATCTGATGCACCTTATTTTATCTGGTTTATCTGGTAGCGCATATTAACACCTATATAAAAAAAAAGGAAGAGTATATAGCCAACCCTAATAAAATATATAGAATTTTTATTATTTCATAATTTAAATTAGCAAGGCAACAAACAGTGAGCAAAGATGGGAAGGGGCACGACACAGGGAGGAGATGCTATACACAAAATAGTGAAGGGTTGCTAAAATAAGGTATCAAATATAAATTGATTATTATTATTGCGCCATTTATTCCATGGTGCTTTTCATGTGCAAAAGGGCCAAATAAAGACAAAAATCGTGATCATTTCAAGGCACAGACAGGTACAGGAGAAGAGAGGACTCTGCCCGAAAGGGCTCACAGTCTACAGGGGATAGATGAGGATACAGTAAGTGAGGTGGGAGATAGTTGCGTGGAGTTATGGAGGACTGACTGTTACTGTCGGTTGTAGGCTTGTCAGAAGAGGTGTGTCTTCAGGTTCCTTTTGAAGGTTTCCACGGTGGACGAGAGGCTGATGTGTTGAGGTAGGGAGTTCCAGAGTATGGGGGAGGCATGAGAGAAATCTTCTATACGATTTGTGAGAAGAGGAGATGCGAAGGGAGTAAAGGAGGAGATCTTGTAAGGATCTGAGGTTGCGTGCAGGCAAGTACCTGGAGACTAGGTCACAGATGTATCGAGGAGACAGGTTGCGGATGGCTTTGTAGGTCATGGTTAGTGTTTTGAAGCAAAGTCTTTGGGCAATGGGAAGCCAGTGAGGGAATTGGCAGAGAGGAGAGGCCAGGGAATAGCGGGGGGGGGGACAGGTGGATTAGTTGGGCAGCATTATTTAGGGTAGATTGGAGGGGAGTAAGAGTGTTAGAAGGGAGGCCACAGAGCAGGAGGTTACAGTAGTCCAGGCGGGAGATAATGAGGGTATGCACTATATTACTGTGGAATTATATATATTATAAGGGTTACCAAATTGAATATGTAAGCAGCGCTTTAAAGTATAATTTATATAGTAAAGTGGAAATAGTGAGCAAAAGCTGCCAAGAAACAAATATAAAGACACTGAGAAGGCAATGTAGTAATGGCCAGGTGTAAAGGCTCTAATTGAATATACAGTAGCTCAAAGTATTATAAGAAGTGCCAAAAGAGCAATTCAAATCCTGAAGTATAAAGAGATGGAGCAGCTATAGTAAAAAAAAAAAAAAAAAGACCATAAATCAATTCAAATAAGCAAAGGTACAATACCTGAGGGCATCTCCTCTCGCTGATGCTGGCGCCAGGTCTAGACGCGCCTTTCGGCGTGTGGCTTCCGTCAGGGGGCATAGCGCATATTAATCAATTTTCCTTCTTACTTACATTTCAGTCTGTTCTATACAGTTTGCATACAATATTCAGAATCTAATTCCTACATAACGCAATACGGAGTAAACAAAATTCATGAAAATTTAATTTATAAAAATGTCAAATTTTATTAAATATACAAAAATTCATCGAGTAATATATAATAATAATAAGACTCAAGCGTGGACAAAAATGTGTATAAAAAAATCCCAATACACATAGTAAGGAAAAGATACATGCAGGTATATGAGATAAAGGATGGCATATCCATAATCTACGGACTCAATTCAGATTAATTGATCAACTATAGAGATGATATGTTTAAATTGCCTGCAGCCGACCCATATATCCCTGTAATATAGGCAAAGAAAAACGTCCCATATACAGTGTAAGGCCACATTCACAGATCAGTATTTTTGCATCAGTGTTTGTATGACAAAGCCAGGAGTGGAACTCACAGATAAAAATTGAAAGATTTGCACCTGTACTGTATTTTGGAGACTCCTGATTTTGGCATCAAGGAGAGGGTCTATATAGTCACTGCAGTGAATGTATTACACTAATTGCAGCATAAACTCTATAATGAGAGAGCACAGTATGAACCATGTGTTTAAATTCTGTTTCCCCCAAAATAAGGTACTGTCTATTATTTTTTTTTTTTTTTACCTAAAGAAAAATGTGGTAGGGCTTATTTTCGAGGTAGGGCTTTTTCTCGAGGAAATATGGTAAGTTTACCCCCCAAAAAAGGCAGAATTCCTCAGCCCCTCCCAGGAGAATCATACCAGACCCTAGACGTCTCCCTTCCATGCCCTCCTGCGATCCTCAATGGGCACTCCCAGCGGGCGTGCTCCACGGCAGCCCTCCCAGCGGGCGTGCTCCACGGCAGCCCTCCCAGCGGGCGTGCTCCACGGCAGCCCTCCCAGCGGGCGTGCTCCACGGCAGCCCTCCCAGCGGGCGTGCTCCACGGCAGCCCTCCCAGCGGGCGTGCTCCACGGCAGCCCTCCCAGCGGGCGTGCTCCACGGCAGCCCTCCCAGCGGGCGTGCTCCACGGCAGCCCTCCCAGCGGGCGTGCTCCAAGGCAGCCCTCCCAGCGGGCGTGCTCCACGGCAGCCCTCCCCTGCTTCCAGCCGACACACACACACACACACACACACACACACACACACACACACACACACATCAGATTACATGCACAACATCCGGTAATACCATATTGCTTCTGGCAAGGGGACCTGAGACTCAGTACAGTGAAGCGCAAGGACCTGTGGTGGAACACATCAGAGTTCTATCACAGGTCCTCGCTCTCCACTGCATCCCAGATCCCCAGAGCTGTATGGTATCACCGGATGTGTGTGTGCATTCCATGGCAGGTCCTACCATTTGGGGTCTGTAAGTATGAATGCTGCGTCTTCTGTCTTCTTTCTGATCTTTTTTGGGGGTTTGTGCTTTCTATAATGAAGTGTTCTGCAGAATTATTTCACTTTAACTGCATGGACACTTCATTATTGAACCACAATTAGGACTTATTATCGTGGTAGAGCTAATATTTTTACCTTGCTCCGAAAAGGCCGACAATTCTTGCTAGGGCTTATTTTTGGGGTGAGGCGTATTTTGGGGGAAACACTGTAGTAATATCCTGCTTACCCATTCTTCCCAGTGATAGGTTGAGATCACCACGGGCCACGATTCGTGTTTCGTATACACCCCTTCTGTGATGAGCAGCTTATAGTCTATAGACATTGTACATAGAGCCTGGTGTGGGTGGGGGCAGCTTTTTCAGCCCTGCAACATTGCTATATCTAAACCCCTGATTGTGTCAGAACCGCTCCACCCTGTAAACTAAGTGATACATCCTTGGATTCAGGCTCTCTTTGACTACATCATGTTGCCTTCAGATGAGGTATCAAAAACCTGCTGACAGATTCCCTTTGAGTCTATCCCCTTTGTGTGAATAGGGATGTTTCTCCATAGTCTGTGTACATCCTTGCAAGCAATAGAAGAGTGAAAGCCTCTGTCTGCAGTATTAATCCGATAAAATTAAAAGGAAACATATATATATATATATATATATATATATATATATATATATATATATATTTATATTAGAGAGAGAGAAAATGAATATCTTTAAAAATCTGCACATTTACCTACTTCCAATATTTGTAGTGTGCTTTTTGTAAGTTTGCTCAGGCAGAAGGTAGAAGCTTCATACCAACATACATTATTTAGCTCATTTTTTTTGTTATTTCAGATAGATACACAGTAGATGACAGAGGGGCATCTTGGGTGTCATGAATTTGGGAGTAAAGCTTTTTTATGATGTGCTGAGTTGGAAGATATCATTGAGGGCCAAACATTTTTTCATGGAAATGTTCAGTGCAGCTGATTAATTATTGATGGTCTGTAAACTTTTCTAGAAAAATGCTTGTGTGAATTAAAGGCAGCGTGGTTCTTCCGTCTATATGTATATAGCTTCATAAAATAAAGTGTCAGCGGGCTTAGAATATTCCTTCCCGAAATAACCACTCTTTTTCTTGTGGGAGAGGGCAGTAATGTAAATCCTATTTGAAGTTAGCCAAGTGCTCGGGTGTGAGAATAAACACTCCACTTCTTCTATTGAAAATGTAATTCTGCATTTTAATGCGTTTTCTTAAGAAGTTCAGTAGTTGTACTACCTTGTTTCCCCGAAAATAAGCCCTACCCCGAAAATAAGTCCTAGCAGGAATTTTCAGCATTTTCGGCGTAAGGCTTAAATATAAGCCCTCCCCTGGAAATAAGCCCTTGTCGCAGTTCAATAATGAAGTGTCCATGCAGCTTAAAAGTTAAAGAATCCTGCAGGACACTTCATATAGAAAGCAGACACCCCCAAATGAGAGAAGAAAGGAAAGAGAAGACCCAGCAATCATACTCGCCATACGGGATGTCCTGCACTGGAACGCATACCCACACACATCAGATCGCATACCCACACACATCAGATCGCGCACACACACACAATCAGATCGCGCACACACACACATCAGATCGCGCGCACACACACACATCAGATCGCACGCACACACACACATCAGATCGCGCGCACACACACACACATCAGATCGTGCGCACACACACACATCAGATCGTGCGCACACACACATCAGATCGCGCACACACACACATCAGATCGCATACCCACACACATCAGATCGCATACCCACACACACACTAGATTGCACACACACTAAATTGGGCACACAATCACACGTCCGATCGCACACATACAGACAACATCTGGTGATGGCTATTGCTTCCGGCTGGCAGGGGACCCTGGGACGTGGTGCAGTGGTGCGCGAGGAGCTGCACTGGAATGAATCAGTGCTTTCCACCGCAGCTACTCGCACTCCACTGTATTGCGTCCCAGGTTCCACTGCCGGCCGTAAGCAATAGGTATCATCGGATGTGTGTGTGTGTGTGTGTGTGTGTGTGTGCGCTGTCCAGAAGCATGGGAGGACCACAGTGGAGCATACCTGCTGGGAGCTCCCACCAAAGATCGCAGGTGGACCTGGGAGTGACACAGACCGGTCTGTTAAGTATGATTCTTCTGGAAAGGGGGGGAGGGGGTCTGCTTTTTTGGGTGAGTAAACTTACCCTGACCTGTGTTTCCCCGAGAATAAGTCGTACCACGAAAATAAGCCAGACATTGTCTTATTTTTGGGTAAACACTGTAGTGTTTTTACTTTTAGTTAAGGCCACATTTTGGACAGGTGGTTGAAAATCCTGATGGTAAACTGCACGTTAGGGTACGCTCACATGAGTGTATAAATCGGACAAGTGCAATGCGAGAGAATTTTGCAATTGCGCTCGGCCCCCATGTTCGACAATGCAGCAGCTCAGTTCAGTGATTTTTTTTTTCTCTGTCCTAAACTGACTGCGGAAAAAAATCGCAGCATGCAAGAGCCGTGTCACTCGCACCCATTCAAGTGATTGCGTGTGAGCGAAACATTGGACTGCACTCGGATGTTATCCAAGTGCAATGCGATATACGCACAGGCTGACAATGGAGACGATGGGGAGGATTAACCCCTCTCTCCTCCACAGCACCCACCCTCAGCTTCGCAGCTGTGACCCAATTGCAAGATTGCGTCAGTCGCATGACACTCGGCTCACGCTCGCAGCAGAGCCTAAGGCGGGGGTCATTAGTATATCGCATCCGTTGCTCTCGCATCGGATGCCATACGCTGTGTCTGCAGCCATATTAAAAAATGAAAAAAAAGTTACTATCCAAACATGTTAAAGTTGGCAGCCTCATACCAGATGAAGGGTGTTTTATTTATATTGGATTTGAACATTAACTTTTTCATAAACCTTTCATCTGTCATAAACTTTTCATAAAGACTGTACCTTTTTGTGTCATTCAGTCATACATATCCGGTATTCGCAGGATAGGTAATACATTCCTGTTTTTTAAGGCTATGGGCACATGTTGCAGATTTGGTTGCATATCTGCACCCAAATGTGCATGTTCTGGCAGGAAAAATGCGGAGTAAAAAAAAAAAACCAGACTATTGCTACTTTTTATGACGCGGTTTTTTATTGCTTTCAATTGTGAAAATGTAGAAAAAAAACACAAAGAATTGACATGCTGCAAGTTTTTTCTGCAACAAAAATTGCTAGTAAAAAAATCCTGTACATGTGCACAATGTGACGCCCCTGGACTATCGGGTCGTCACAGGGTAGCACAACCTGCCCTCCTGTGCAGTATCCACTTCCTTCTTGGTGATGGGGCCCCTAACTATATGGTGTTGCCTACATCAGCTGATTAAAATCCTATATACACTCTGCTCCACAGCCATTAGACACACCAGTGGACGGCCTGAGTGGAAAAGGGTCGCCCACTTGGGGTGTTGGTTAGGGGAGGTCAGAAGTGTCAGCAGAGGAGAGTGTTGGAAGTGAAGAAGAGAAGAGGTCATATTGTGTGTGTGTGTGTGTGTGTGTGTGTGCGTGTGCGCGTGTGTGTGCGTGCGTGCGCGCGCGTGTGTGCGTGTGTGTGTGTGTGTGTGTGTGGGGTGCGGAGTCATTAATCGATGACTAATTAGTGTGATATTAGTCCTGGACCTGTCCGCACAGGTACAATCCCCTGTAGTGACTGCAGCGCTTGTAGAGTGATTAGTGCACAGGTATGTGGCGGAACAATCCACAAATCAGGGAAGCAAAGAGCAGAAAATTCATCAAGGTATGCTACACACTGAAGAAATGTGTCACATAGTGCCATACAGTACTCACATAATGCCATACAGTACTCACATAATGCCATACAGTACTCACATAATGCCATACAGTACTCATAGTGCCATACAGTGTTACATAATGCCATACAGTGTCACATAGCTCCATACAGTGTGACAGAGTGATAGTGTCACATAGTGCCATACAGTGTCATATAGTGCCATACAGTACTCACATAATGCCATACAGTACTCATAGTGCCATACAGTACTCACATAATGGCATGCAGTACTCACATAATGCCATACAGTACTCATAGTGCCATACAGTGTCACATAATGCCATACAGTGCTCTCATAGGGCCATACAGTGTCACATAGCTCCATACAGTGTGACAGTGATAGTGTCACATAGTGCCATACATTACTCACATAATGCCATAGTGTCACATAGCGCCATACAGTGCTCACATAGCGCCATACAGTGCTCACATAGCGCCATACAGTGCTCACATAGCGCCATACAGTGCTCACATAGCGCCATACAGTGCTCACATAGCGCCATACAGTGCTCACATAGCGCCATACAGTGCTCACATAGCGCCATACAGTGCTCACATAGCGCCATACAGTGCTCACATAATGCCATACAGTACTCACATATACAAGTGCAGAAATATATTACACATTCACCACGCGAAAAGTGGGCCTGTGTGTGAATTTTAGTCCCAGTCCGGCCCTTAAAGTAGGTGTGAATTCTCGACATTGACCCCATTCAGACAGGATGAGCCCAGTTTTCAGGATAGTTGGGTGTCCCAGTAGTCATCACCCCAGCGATCATGTAATTATTCCCCATCGTATAAGTGGAGCATAACTGAAAAACTTGACAAAAACAGTTAAAAAAACCGATAATTTTTGATGTTTTTTGTTCCCATACCTCTTCCGGTATAAGGCTATGTGCGCACTAGAAAATGGACTTTTCTTAAGAAAAATCTGCACCTTCTGGCAGTATACTGCACCTGCATTTTTGCCGCGGTGTTTCCACGCAGGGGCCGGCTCCGGGTTTTTTTGGGCCCTGGGTGAAAGTGTCAGTGGGCCCCATCCACACATAAACATGCACAGATATATACACATACAGGCATACGTACACATACATATTTAAAGGGAAATTCACAAAAACACATAAATAGACATAAATCTATACACAGTCATATACACTGACATACATAGATACACATCATACATGCACACACACACATTAGAGATATTTCTAATATTGGGACGCCAGTAACAGTCTCATTCACCTCCCCGCTTGTCTCCATCCAGCTCCTCCTCTGCATGTGCCTTTGCCAGGCTGATTGGTGCCGTCACTAACAGACATGGCCGCACACAGAGCACACTGACACTGCTGTATATACATCACAAGAGAGGCTGGAGACATACATATTACTGGGGGCATACATATTACTGAGGAAAGGGGTATACAGCAATGGGGGGCATACAGCTCCAGAGGGGGGGCATACAGCTCTGGGGCTATACAGCACTGGGGTGGGGTGACATACAACTCTGGGGGTATAGTAGTATGCAGCCCCCATATTCCTCCATATAGTGTTATGAAGGCCCCATAGTCCTCCTCCATAAAGTATTATGCAGCCCCCATATGGCACTATGCAATGCCCATATAGCACAGTGCAGACCTAGATAGCATCAGGCATCCTCATGTAGTATACAGCCGCCATATAGCACAGTGCAGACCCAGATAACATTAGGCACCCTCATGTTGTATACAGCCTGTATATAGCACAGTGCAGACTCAGATAGCATTAGGCACCTTCATGTACTAGTGTGCAGCATTAGCCTCTCCCACTCCTCCCCCACACATGCACAGTGTGCAGCATTAGGCTCTCCCCCCTCCCCCACACATGCAGTATGCAGCATTAGCCCCCCCTCCCCCACACATGCACAGTGTGCAGCATTAGCCTCCCCCCTCCCCCACACACCACACATGAACAGTGTGCAGCATTAGTCTCTACCCCCCCTCCCCCACACATGTACAGTGTGCAGCATTAGCCTCTTCCCCCCCCCCCTCCCCACACATGCACAGTGGGCAGCATTAGCAACAGCCACATCTTTCTTATGAATCTTCAGCTCTGCGAGCCCTTACCTGCTCTGGTGCCATGCTCCAGTGTAGGCCGCCGCTGCGCTCCTGCTCCTCTGGTGCCCGCGGACATCCTCCTGCTCCGGTGAGCCTCCTCTCACTTCTCCTCATTCCCCTGCTGCTCCGGTCTCCTCAGCGCGTGCACTGATGTCACTCTGACCTCTCAGCAGGCGCTCATTGGTGACGTCACCACGCTCCGCTGCAGAGCTCTGAGGCTCAGAGTTCCCGACAGAGGACAGATGCTGCAGGAGAATGATCACAGAGGGAGTGCGCCGCTCCATCTCTCATCATTGCTTTCAATTATATCGGCACCTGCGATGCTGATACAATTGAAAGTGCGATCCTCGGCGAGGGGGAGGCTGGTGACAGCGCTGGCACCGGCCCCCCTACCAGTGCGAGTGGGCCCCCCGGCAGCCCAGGGCCCCGGCATTTCACCGGGTTTGCCGGGTGATGACTGATGACGCCAGTCCTGTTTCCACAGGGTTGGTCCCTGCTTTTTTTTAACATTGTATCTGGCAAAAACCGCAGGTATCTGCAGAAAAGACGTGACATGCTCATTCTTTTTGCTGCAGAAATTCTGCACAAAACCTGTAGGGAAAAAAAAAACGCAGTGTGCGCACACCATTTTTTTTACCATAGGTTTTGCTGGAGAATGACTTCAGATAGGTTATGTAGGTAAAGATGTTTGACCTCGGGGAGATCAACATCCAACACCGCGGAGACACCATCACGTGTTTCTCAGCGCAGTGACACTAGAACAAAGCCCCCTGGGAAAATATGCAAAACAAGAGTGCCGCGGAGACACAATCGCATGTTTCTCAACGCTGGCAGGAAACTAGCCAGGTCTTTCACTGGGAAGGAACAACCACGGGAAGGGCAGTCTCCAGTCAAGGAGACCACCTATACCAAAACATGGTATCCATCCCACAGACAGCTGTTTCGGGGTATTTGCCCAAAATACCATGGATGGGATACCATGTTATGGTATAGGCGGTTTCCTTGACTGGAGACTGCCCTTCCCGTGGTTGTTCCTTCCCGGTGAAAGACCTGGCTAGTTTCCTGCCAGCGTTGAGAAACATGCGATTGTGTCTCTGCGGCATTCTTGTTTTTCAGATAGGTTATGAACATTTTCTGCAGGAATTCATGCAGCAAAACCACGGCAAATCCGCAGCAAAAACCGCAGGGTGCGCACAGGGCCTAAATGTAACCTTTAGCTCTTTGTGATGTGTGACATTCTAGAGAATGAAAAAAAAAAAAAGCCCCCACAATATTAGGTATTTAAATTCCACCATAAAAAAACCTTTTATTGCTCATAGATGAGCCAAGTCTTCTTGATTAACCTTAAAATGCTCTTTGCATATTGTGCACCGCACATCACACTGTGTATATGAATAAGGGAATATTATTGATGTGCGATTTCACATTATCCGCCTCTGTACAGTCCATTGACTTGAATTGAGTGCTAGATGACTTGTGACAGACGTTTGCCTAGTAAATGTGGCTGTGAATGTTAAGACCCTTTACATTGGAGTTCCCTGGAAAAGAACTAAAAACAATTCAGTCTCTCCATTAATTCTTTATTGCAGTTTATACTTTGGCTTTCCCTTCTTTTAGAAAGGCACTTTACAAACACATTAGCATAATGCTGGGAAATTCACAAATTTTTTTTTTTTATTTTTTTTTTTTTTTATACAGAACTTTAAAGTAAACCTGTCAGGTGCAATATGTACCCCGGTACCACGAG